>NW_025050909.1:0-13306 GCF_019279795.1 Protopterus annectens
TCGGGGCCGATCCTCTGTCTCGACTCTGCCGATTACAAAGCTCAAAGTCTCTTAGTTGGCTCGTGGCAAGGTAGGTATCCCATAGTGCACTAGTAAGAATCCCCAGATTTCGTTTGCCGCATTTACGAGTTCAAGTGCCTCTTGCTTGGCCGTGGCTGTTGCATATTTTTCATTACTATTATAGTCCTTTTGATATTTCTGCTTAAGATAGCTTAGTTTTCATAGTTTTACTGATACTATTTACTACCTATGGAAAACTGTGTTTGCTAAATTTTTCTTAGTTCTTGCTGAGAACTTGTTGTACGCTCTAGGCCAGTTTTTGTTCTCCGAGTGGTATCCTTTCTGTGTGCTTGTTTTTGAATAGTTTATTACCATAGGTTTGGATTTGTGTTAGGGCCTTGTTTTCTAGTTTTCAATATAATAGTATTTTGTGTGCAGTGTCATTTACTATTTTTGGCTAGTTTTTTCCTGCTGTTAAAATTGCAGTTTGTGGTATTTTCTGACTTAGTTTCTTTCCTGTTGCCCTGCAGCTAGGTCTGTTGCCCGACAGCTAGGTCTGTTTAAGTTAGAGGACCTAGTCCTCTCTTCTGTATTTATAGAGTTCTGTTTGTACTAAGCATGTCGATGGAGTCAAAAGATCATAAATCCTCGGGTTTTAAAAAGTGCGTTAAGTGCTCCCATAATATGTCTAATGATGGGCTTAGTAATTTGTGTTTACTGCCTCGTAGCCATTCATTTACAGGAAACTTGATGTTCATAGTGTTTCACTGTTGCAGTCATTACACTTTGGTTATCCTGCTGGCAGGCTACCCACAGTCAGCCTGAATTCCATAGTCCTGGTCCGGCATCGGTTGCTGTCGCCTCTTCCCTGACGTCAGTGCGCCAGTGGTATAAAAGATGCAGCCAACGCCATTTTCTTCAGTCTTTCTTGCTGTGTGGTGCCCGAAGCAAAAGCAGATCGCAAGTGCCGGTCGGCCGACTCCTGAAATTTTCGAAATTGAATTTCAGATTTTAAGTCTTCTATAAAGCTAAGTACCCCATTAGGGAAACTTTTCTTGCTCCAGACCGATGTCAGAATAAGTTAACAATTGTATTTCTTGTGGCAAGCAAATACCTCATAAGGATTTTCATTCTTACTGTATTCCTTGCTTAAGCCCTGGCCACGACGTAGCTAGTTGTCGCTTTTGTGTTAGATTTAACCAACGCACTATTAAGCGTCTGTACTATTTAGCTTTTCATTACTTTGGCCGAAGGTTTAACTAATGCCGTCGGAACAACCAACGACCGGAATTCATAAAAAGCGCAAGGAAAAGGACAGGCATCCGAGGTCCAAAACCGATGACAAAGCCTCTTCTAGACCAGTTGCCGGTTCTCAGCGAGGCACTTTTGCAGCCCCTGACACCCGCTACCTCAGAGCCACAGGCCGCCTCCGACTCCCACATGTTGACAGCTAGGCCTCTGGATACTCAAGGTATTGGGCCTTCGGAAACTAATCCCTCAGATGGGTCCGGAGCCGCTGAGCAGGCATCTGCTTCTGAGGGTGTTTTCAGACCTACACAGCTTTATATCAAGCCAACCTCAGCATCCAAGACAAAGACTAAAACAGTTTTAAAGACAATGAAACAAGTACAGCATTCTCCAGGACAGACTTCCATGCCTAAGAAACAGATGCTCAAAATGGTCGAAGACCTAATTACTTTGATCAGGGGTTCCCATCCCCCTCCTGATAAGAGGCTTAGGCAAGATACTGAATGATTCCTCTGATCAGGTTTCCATTACCTCTGACTCCTCCTCAGAACAGGGATACTCTATTCCTCCCTATGAGGATTCTGATGCTGAAGAATTCCTTCAGCTTCTCCTGAGGATTACTCATTTGGGAAAACTCTGCATACCACGAGGGAGTATTTCCACTGGGAGAGCCAAGATTATGCAGATTCTAAGGAAAGGCTCAGAGACTTTCTTCTACTACCTCAGCACAGACCTCTTGCTATTCCACCTGTTCTAGACATTCTAGATGTATTTTCAGAGTCCGACCTGTCTCCCTACTCTACCTCCTGCACCTGTTAAGCCAGACAAATACTACAGGGATGTCCTTCAAGGATGCATCTGCAGTCCTAACAAATGGGTTGTCCTGCCTCAGGCAGCCCTTCGGTCGGCCGGATTCCAAAGTCTGGGTCTGGCCTCGGCTGATGTCGCACTTCACCCAACGTCACTGCTGCTGTCAATTGGGTATAAAGGCATCAGCCGACGCCATTTTCCTCAGTCTTTCTTGCCGCACGGTGTCCGAAGCAGAAGCTGTTCTTAAGTGCCGGTCGGTCAGATCCAGAGATTTCTACTACCGAAGACTTCTAAAAAGCTAAGTACCCCGTTGGGGACTCTTTCTTGCCTCAGCCGATGTCAGAAAAAGTAAATAATTGTTTAACTTGTGGGAAACAAATACCTCATAAGGATTTCCACTCTTACTGCCTTCCTTGCTTAGGCCCAGACCACGACGTAGCAGCTTGTTTGGCCTGTGCTTCCTTCAACCGACGGACACTTAGACGTCGGTCGGAGTTTGCAGAGGAGTTTTCTGGTCCTGCTTTTGCTTACAAAATGCCGTCGGAGACTCCGACTTCACAATTAACTAAGAAGCGTAAGGAAAAGGACCGACACTCGCGGTCCGCGGTTTTGGCCGAAACCACTGTTAAGCCAACCGCGAGTGTCTCTGTTTTGGCTGAAACAGAGTCCTCGGTTCTTCCTTCGACCGAGAGCATTCCTTCCGCAGCCGAGGCCTCACACAGCATGGCTGAATCTGCTACTGAAATTTCTCCTGCTGTAGCAGGCACCCAGGATTTATCAGATACTATTCCTTTAGACATATCCACTCCTGCACGTGGAGCTGCTAGGCCCCCTGCATCCATGTCTATCAAGGCTTTCTCTAGGGCTAAAGCAGCTAAATCTTCTAAGGCCTTGCCTTCTAAAACCCCCTCACACAGGCCTAGCTTTAGTTCCCAAATGCTTAGCCTGGCAGAGGATCTCATTTCTTTGATCAGGGGATCCCAACCTCACCCTGACAGGGCCTCACATCCCCCTCCAGAGAAGAGGCCCAGAGCAGAGCCCCCTGAACCAGTTTCTACAGATTATTCTTCTGATTCAGAAAACTCAAATCTTCCAGAGGGCCCTTATTCTCCTTATGAGGATTCTGATGCAGAAGACTCCATTCCTTCTGCCTCTCCTCCTGAGGAATTTTCTTTTGGGGAAACCTTGCATGCTATGAGGGAACAATTTCAATGGCAGGGCCAGGATTTTTCAGATTCAAGGAAATGGCTCAGGACCTTTTTGCATTTGCCACAGCATAGGCCTTTAGCCATTCCTCCAGTTCTAACCGTTGTGGATGATGCATTCAATGATGCTTGTACTGCCCCTGATTCTCTCCCTCCGGCCCCTGCTAAGCCCGACAGATACTACAGGGTCCCGGACACACATCATCACCTGTATAAGGCTCCTATTGCAGATCCTGATACTATTTCTCAAGGCCCCAAAGCTGTAGCTACTGCCAAAAACCCCCTCCCCTCTGACAGAGAATCTAGAGCATTAGAGAGATGGGGTAAAAAAGTTTATACTTCTGCTACTCTTTCGGCTAGGGCTTTAAACTGTCAATTCCACATGATTCAGTATCAGGAATTTTTGTTAGATCAGTTAAATAAAAAACTATCCTCTCCTGAACCTATAGACCGTAAGTCCCTTCAGGATTTTGTACATAACACTCAGCAGGTCAGTAATCATTCCTTAAAATGCGGCTATGATGCACTGGAGGCTTTTTAGATCAGCTATGACTGGTACAGTGATCAGAAGGCATGCATGGTTAAAAGAGCAATCCTTACCAGACCATGTAAAGTCAAAGCTCCTAGATGCTCCCATGGAGAAACTCAGTTTGTTTGGCTCCCCTGCACAGCAAGTGTTAAAGAAGGTGGAGGAAAAAGCAAAATCTGTCCGATACAGTCAAGGACTTCTTACAGGTCCAGCCTCCTAGGTTTAGTAGAAATTGGCCTTCGAAGAATTGGTCCTTTCCAGACACCAGAGCACAGAGAGGCAGAAATAGGCGCTCAAGAGGCAGAGGTCAATCCAGAGGTGCCTACAGGGGACGCCAGTGGCAGCCTAACAACCAGAGAAATACTGCCGCAAATCCAGCTACTACCACTTCCACAGGACAGTCACAGTGACTTGGCTCTGATACCGCCTACCAGGGAACAACTAGAAGCACCCTTAGGCGGAAAGCTAGCCTTATTCTCAGTAAACTGGCATTACATTACAGGAGACAAATGGATTTTACAGACAATAGACAAAGGTTACAGGTTTCACTTCCATACTCTACCAAGGAAGAGAGGAATGCCAAACCTACCACCAAACCAAAAGGCAAACGCTCTAGAACAAATCAACCACTTACTAAGGATGAGAGCTATAGAAAGGGTACCGGTTATGGAACAAGGACAAGGATTTTATTCCAGACTTTTCCTGGTACAAAGAAAAGAAAACCAATGGAGGCCTATTCTCGACCTGTCCGCTCTCAACACATCTCATTGTTGCAAAATTCAAAATGCTGACCCTACAGCACCTTCTTCCCATGCTGGGCAAGGAGGCTTGGCTGGTGACTCTAGATCTCAAGGAGGCATACCTGCACGTCCCTATTCGACCAGATTGCAGAAGATACCTCAGATTTCTTGCAGGATCAGAGCATTATCAATTCTCAGCATTGCCCTTTGGCTTATCTACTGCGCCCAGAGTATTCACGAAATGCCTGGCATCAGTAATTGCTCATTGCAGGCTACAGGGAATCCAAATTTATCCATACCTGGACGACTGCCTGATACAAGCGGACAACAAGGTCAAATTAACAAAAGATTTGGAAAAGGTTATTCACCTACTGCAGGCCCTGGGATACACAGTCAACATAAAAAAGTCAAGGCTGGTACCATCCCAAAAGATTACATTCTTGGGTGCAGAACTGGACACATCAAATCAAATGGCATTTCTCACAGCAGAAAAGCAAAAACTACTACCACTCTATTTCAAGGCATTAGCAACACAGAACCAGATTACAGCAAGGAAAATCCTACAAGCTCTGGGTTACATGGCATCCTGCATAATATTGATCCCACATGCCAGACTGCATATGAGGAAGTTGCAATGGTACCTACGGAATTTATGGTCTCAGCACAAGCACAGCCTACAAACCTAAATTCCAATAATTCCATGCCTGAAGCAAGAATTCTTGTGGTGGGCTCAGGCCTGTCAGTTGAACAAAGGACTGCCTTTCCACAGCCCTCACCCAAGCCAGACCATCACCACGGACGCCTCAGACCTCGGTTGGGGGGCACACATGGCAGACAAGTGTATACAAGGCCTATGGACACAGGACCAGCTGAACCTACACATAAATCAAAAAGAGATGCTGGCAGTCAAACAGGCAATTCAGGCATTCAGACCTTTTCAACAGGGTCATTTGCTGATAAGGACGGACAACACCACAGTTATGTGGTATATCAACAAGCAAGGAGGCACACATTCATACCCTCTATGCCGGATGGCAATGGACCTGTGGAATGTGGCCCTGAACCTCAACATTCAGCTCCAGGCCTTATTCGTGCCAGGGAAAGAAAATATATTAGCAGACACATTAAGCAAAACTACCACGGATGCCCACGAATGGATGCTGCATCTGGACATCTTCAAAACCATTACAGAGAAATGGGGGCTACCAGAAATAGACTTGTTTGCATCCCCACACAACCACCAATTGAGAAAATTCTGCACAAGGACATACCACCCACTTGCTTGGAAGGTGGACTCCCTATCCTTCAGTTGGTTAAACCTAACAGCATATGCATTCCCACCTCTAACTTTGATGCACAAAGTGCTACTGAAGATCAAAGATGATCACCCAAGGATCATACCGATAGCTCCAGACCGGCCGAGGCAGCATTGGTACCCGCTTCTGAGAAGTATGTCTCGGGCACACGCATGGCCTCTACCCCTAGTTCCTCTGCTGCTAACACAGAACAACTTCAAGATCCTGCATCCAAACTTGAAAACACTGCAGCTAGCTGCTTGGAATCTTACATGAGACAAAATAACCCAAACTTATCTCAGAGGGTTAAAGACATTATCCTGGAGGCTCGCAGACCCTCCACAAGGAAGACTTATTCTGCAAAATGGAAAAGATACCTCATTTGGAGCACAGCAAAAGGAGATAATGTATCATTGGCAAACATAGCTAACATCCTGGAATATTTAGCAGAACTTTTCCACAATGGCCTGTCTTACTCCTCCATCAAGATTCATGCATCGGCAATTTCAGCAGAATACAACATGGATCCTCCAGTCTTCTCTCATACTCTACTCAGGCAGTTTCTGAGAGGAATTAAAAATGTAAAGCCTCCAAGAAAGCCACCTCTACCTACATGGGACCTAAACTTTGTGCTGGAAAAGTTAACACTTCCCCCTTTTGAACCAGCAGCAACAGCAGAATTACAGTTCTTATCCTGGAAAACTGCTTTCCTACTTGCAATCACTTCAGCAAGAAGGGTTTCTGAATTACAGGCATTAATGGCAGTACAGCCCTTCATTATCTTCCATCAGGATAGTGTTCTTGAGGACTAATCCTACTTTTATGCCAAAGGTGGTCTCCAGGGTATCATTGAACCAAGCAATCCACCTACCAGCATTCTTCCCCAATCCACAGAACAGGGGGGAAAGACTACTGCACACCTTGGATGTACACAGGCAATTGCGCTACTACCTGGACAGAACCAAGAACAATAGAAAAACTGACCATCTTCTGGTAGCATATGCAGCAGGAATGGAAGGAAAAGCAATTTCAAAACAGACAATCTCAAAATGGATAGGAAATTGCATTAGATTTTGTTACTTCTTTCATGGGAAGACAACTCCAGAAAACATCAGACCTCACTCCACAAGGGCTACAGCCACTACTACAGCTTTCTTACGAGGAGTGGCTACCAAAGACGTTTTAGAGGCTGCTACTTGGAGCTCCGTGCATACATTTGCCAAGCATTATAATCTGCCCTTATACTCCAGATCCCGAGCAGGTTTTGCCACTGCTGTTTTGCAAGGGATCTTAACTACACCATAATCTTCTTAGTACCTCCTCCCCCAGTTTGGCTATGGTATTCTACCCTTTTGTTAGGACTGCAGATGCATCCTTGAAGGACATAGTACAGTTTTGTACCTACCATAAATGTAGATGTCCGAGAGGCATGCATCTGCAGTCAGGATTACCCACCCTCCTTCCCCTCTGTGGTACTCCTAGGGTACGTGCCCATCTTGTAGCTAGCTGGGGGAATCTATTATGGTGTATTTGTTTGTATATATATGTACATACATGTCTATTTTTTGTGTGCTCTCTACTGTTTGGAATCATTTGCATTTATCCAAATTCTGCCTTCCTAGAGGGCAGCTGGCATCAAGGAAAATGGCGTTGGCTGATGCCTTTATACCCAACTGACAGCAGCAGTGGCGTCGGGTGAAGTGTGACATCAGCCGAGGCCAGACCCAGACTTTGGAATCCGGCCGACCGAAGGGCTGCCTGAGGCAGGACAACCCATTTGTTAGGACTGCAGATGCATGCCTCTCGGACATCTACATTTATGGTAGGTACAAAACTGTACTTTCTAGATTCTTATAAATTTCTGTATAAAAACCCTGCTTCTGACCCAGAAACTATATTTCTCAGGGTCCCAAAGGGACCAAGGCTGCTACTGCAAAAAAAAAAAAAACCCTGTCCCCTCAGATTCTAGGGCACTGGACAGATTGGGGGGGGGGGGGGATTTACACTTCTGCTACCTTGGCTGTAAGGGCTTTAAATTGTCAGTTTCATATGCTTAAATATCAGCAGTACTTATTGCCTCTGTTAGAACAGAAAATATCGAAAAATTCTTAATGTTCTGAGAACAAGGAATTGCAGGATTTATTGCGTGCAGCTGAACAAGTGGGAAAACATACTTTTCAATGTGGTTATGATTCACTGGAGGCCTCTTGTAGGGCCACTTTAACAGGTTCTGTTATTAGAAGGCATGCTTGGTTAAAGGAACAGACTCTGCCTGATCATGTTAAAGCAAAATTATTGGATGCTCCATTCCAGCATGATACTTTGTTTGGTGTTAAGGCAGACGAGGTGTTGAAGAAAATGGAGGATAAAGCTAAATCTATGCAGACTGAAGGATTTCTTACATGTACAGACACCCAAATTTAGCAGGAACTGGCCTTCTAAGAATTGGTCCTTTCCCATATCAGACAGGCCACAAAGAGGCAGATACAGATGCCCTAGAGGCAGAGCCCCTGGGGTCATAGAAGCACCCCATTGTTTGGGCCTGTATCTCCAAAAGAGAAGACAAATCACAGCCATATAGGAAACAGTCCCAATGACTTCCCTCTGCCAATGCCAAGCCCTTATCCTTTGGCAGCACACTTAGGAGGAAAGTTAGCACTTTTTTTCACAAAATTGGCACACGATCACCCAGGACAAATGGGTCCTAAATATAATCTCTCAGGGCTACAGGTTCCACATGTTCATGTTTCACTGATGCAGTCATTACACTTGGGTTATCCTGCTGGCAGGCTATCCGCAGTCTGACTGAATTCCAAAGTCCTGGTCTGGCATCGGTTGCTGTCGCCTCTTTCCTTATGTCAGTGCGCCAGGGGTATAAAAGATGCAGCAGATGCAATTTTCTTCGGTCTTTCATGCCGTGCGGTGCCCGAAGCAAAAGCAGTTCGCAAGTGCCGGTCGGTTGACTCCTGAGATTTTCAAAATTGAATTTCAGAACCGAAGTCTTCAATAAAGCTAAGTACCCCGTTGGGGAAACTTTTTCTTGCTCCAGACCGATGTCAGTAAAAGTTAACAATTGTATTTCTTGTGGGAAGCAAATACCTCGTAAGGATTTTCACTCTTACTGTATTCCTTGCCTAGGCCCCGACCACGATGTTGCTAGTTGTCAGTTTTGCGCTAGATTCAACCAACACACTATTAAGCGTCTGTCTGATTTTGCTTTACATTACTTTGGCAGAAGGTTTAATTATATAATGCCGTCGGAACAACCGACTGCAGGAATTCATAAAAAACGCAAGGACAAAGAAAAGGACAGGCATCCGAGGTCCAAAACCGATAAGCCTCTTCTAGGCCAGTTGCCAGTTCTCAGTGAGGTGCTTTCACAGCCCCTGATACCTGCTACCTCAGAGCCACAGGCCGCGTCTGACTCCCACGTGGAGACATCTAGGCCTTTGGAAACTCAAAGTATTGGGCCTAAGGAAACTGTTCCCTCAGATGGGTCCTGAGCCGCTCAGCAGGCATCGGCTTCTGCAGGTGTTTTCAGACATACTCAGCTTACTATCAGGACTACTTCAGCAGCCAAGACAGTCGAAAACACCTATAAAGACAAAGAAACAAGTTCAGCATTCACCTGGACAGTCATCCATGCCAAAGAAAAACAGATGCTTAAAATGGCCGAGGACCTAATTACTCTCATCAGGGGTTCCCATCCCCCTCCTGATAAAAGGCCTAGGCAAGATACTGACTAGGATTCCTCTGACCAGGTTTCTATTTCCTCTGATTCCTCTTCAGAACAGGGATATCCTCTTCCTATGAGGATTCTGATGCTGAAGAATCTATCCCTTCAGCCTCTCCTCCTGAGGATTATTCTTTTGGGGAAACCCTGCACACCATAAAGGAGCACATCCATTGGGAGAGCCAAGATTTTTCTGAATCCAAGAAAAGGTTTATTTTCTTTTATTGCCTCAGCACAGGCCCCTTGCTATTCCTCCTGTACTAGATATTGTTGATGTTTTTTTCTGAATCCAGTTTGTCTCCGGATTCTTTACCCCCTGCACCAGTTAAGCCAGATAGGTACTATAGGGTCCCAGATTCACATAAATTTCTTTATAAAAACCCCCTGCTGACCCAGAAACAATTCCAGTGTCCCTAAGGAGTCAAGGCTTCGACTGCAAAAAATCCTGTTCCCTCTGATAGGGATTCAAGAGCGTATGCTTAAATATCAACAATATCTGATGTCTTTGCTCAGACAGAAAATGCTTACAAGCTCAGAATGTACTGAAAATAAGGAAATGCAGGATTTGTTGCATGCAGCTGAACAAGTGGGAAAGCATACTTTGCAATGTGGTTTTGATTCATTAGAGGCTTCTTGCAGAGCCGCAGTTACAGGTTCTGTCATTCGAAGGCATGCTTGGTTAAAGGAACAAAGTTTACCTGATCATGTTAAAGCAAAATTGTTGGATGGTCTATTACAGCATGATACTTTGTTTGGTGTTAAGGCAGAAGAGGTGTAAAAGAAAGTGGAGGATAAAGCAAAATCAATGCAGACAGTAAAGGATTTCTTACATGTTTAGCCACCCATATTTAGCAGGAACTGGCCTTCAGAAAATTGGTCCTTTCTAGTGTCAGACAAGCCACAGAGGCAGGTAGACGCCCAAGAAGCAGATCTCAGCCACAAGGCACATACAGACCTAAGCAATGGGGTGCTTCTGTCCCCAAAGGCGGAAAAGACAAATCTCAGCCCTGTAGGAAACAGTCCCAATGACTTCCCTCTACCAGTTCCAAGCACTTACCTTTTGTGGGCACCCTTAGGGGGAAAACTTGCACTTTTCTCACAATTGGCACAATTACCAAAGACAAATGGGTACTAAATATTGTTTCCCAGTGTTACAGGTTCCACTTTCACACCCTTCCAAGGCCAAAAGATATGCCAGACCTGCCACACAATCAATGGGCAGAGGCACAAAGACACATTTCTGCTCTCATGGACTTGAGGGCTATTCAAAAAGTACCACAGCAAGAGCAAGGACAAGGATTTTACTCAAGACTTTTCTTGGTACCCAGAAAGGACAAAGCTTGGAGACCAATACTGGACCTGTTTACTCTAAATACTTTCCTAGATGTTCCAAAAGTCAAAATGTTGACACTACACCAACTTCTGCCCATGCTGGGCAAGAAGGCTTGGCTAATTACTTTGGACCTCAGAGGTATACCTGCATGTCCCAGTCGGACAATCTTGCAGAAGATACCTTAGATTCATAGCTGGCTCAATACATTATCAATTCTCTGCACTGCCATTTGGCTTATCTACTGCGCCCAGGGTCTTCACAAAATGCCTAGCACCATTAATTTTATTTTGCAGACAAAAGAATTCAAATGTATCCCTATTTGGACGACTGCCTTATTGAAGCAGTCAGCAAGGACATTCTACTAAAGCATCTGGCATTTGTAAAAAGATTACTAATTTGTCTAGGGTACACAGTAAACGAAAATAAATCAAAACTAGTGCCCTCTCAAGAGATAATATTCCTGGGTGCAAGCTTAAATACCACTGCCCAGATGGCTTATCTCACGCCAGACAAACAAAGGCAACTGAATCATTATTTTCAAATGATGGCAAAAGACTCAGCTACTTGCAAGAAAAATTCTGCAGGCTTTGGGCTTCATGGCATCCTGCTAATTCCATATGCAAGACTGCATATGAGGAAGCTATAATGGTATCTAAAGTGCCACAGCCTGGAAACAATTGCTCTTCCCTGCTTGCAACAGGAATTTCGATGGTGGGCACTGGCCTGTCACCACAACAAGGGACAACCTTTCACTCTGTCCACAGCCAGGCAGACACTAACAGATGCATTGGAGTATGCCTGGGGAGCACACATGGTGGGAAAATGCATACAGGGCACGTGGCCCACAGACCAAATGCATCTTCATATCAATCAAAAAGAGATGCTAGCTGTACAGAAAGACCTGACAGCCTTAAAGGATCTGCAACATCCAGTTCGACTATTACTAAAGACAGACAATACTACAGTCATGTGGTACATAAACAGGCAAGGGGGAACATATTCCTACCCCCTCTGCAGGCAAGCCATGACTTTGTGGAACACAGTACTGGCTTACCAAGTACATCTGCAGGCACAATTCCTGCCAGGAGAGAAATACTCTGGCAGACTACCTAAGCAGAAACATCATGGACCCTCACAAGTGGAAACAAGATCCATAAGTCTTCAGCATGATAAAGAAATGGGGATGCCCAGACATCTATTTGCCTTTCCTCACAACTGCCAACTACAGAGATTCTGCACAAGGACTTATCACTCACAAGTATGGAAGGTGGATGCTCTGTCATTCAGCTGGAAAAGACTAACAGTTTATGCCTATCCACCACTGCCTCTACTCCCCAAGGTACTCCTAAAAGTCAGACGAGAAGCCAAAAATTATTCTGATTGCCCCAGACTGGCCACGCCAGCATTGGTATCCAATCCTAAAGAGCTTGTCTCAAGGACCAGCCTGCAGTTTACCTCAAATTCCTCATCTGCTGACACAAAACAATCAGATCCTGCACAGCTAACTCAGAACCTTAAATCTGGCTGCTTGGCGAGTAATAAAGCCACTCAGAACTCGCCTCTCTAAAGCAGTTATGGATGTCATTTTGGAAGCCAGGAGGCCCAGCACCAGGAAATCTTATGCAGAAAAATCGAAGAGATTCTGTGCTTGGAACCAGGCACAAGGACTTGAACCACTTGTCCCTAATATTCCTCAGATTTTACAATACCTGACTGAGATGCTGGACAAAGACCTATCCTTCTCATCAGTTAAGATCCATGCCTCTGCCATTTCAGCTCATTACAATACGGAACCTCCTATTTTCTCTCATCCACTACTAAAGCAGTATCTTAGAGGGGCAAGAAACATAAGACCCCCAAGGAGAGCACCTATACCAACATGGGACCTCAACTTTGTCTTGGAAAAGCTCACACTGCCTCCTTTTGAGCCAGCCAATACAGCTGAGATAAAATTCTTATGGAAACTGCTCTGTCTCCTAGCAAGTGTCAACCTCACCAAGAAGAGTCTGAGTTACAGGCATTAATGGCAGTGGAACTTTTCTTCATTTTTCATCCGGATAGGGTTTCTCTAAGGACAAACCCTACATTTATCACCAAAGAGTAGTATCCAGTGTGGCTCTAAACCAAAACCATTCATTTACCAACCTTTATCCAAGTCCCCAGAATAAGCAAGGGAGACTTCTGCACCTTTGGACATACACAGGCAGCTTCGCTCTTACTTGAACAAAACCAAAGCTTCCAGAAAAACTGAGCAACTTTTTCTGGCATATGCTGCAGGATCACAAGGAAGGGCTATTTCAAAGCAGACTATTTCAAAATGGATAGGACACTGCATTTGTTTCTGCTATGCACAGCATGGCAAATCAGTGCCCAAAAATATTAGGCCACATTCTACCAGGGGCCCCAAAAACCC
>NW_025050910.1:0-10000 GCF_019279795.1 Protopterus annectens
AACAAATCAAGGGGAAAGAGGGGAAAAAAACAACATATTTATTTCCATGTTTTAATTATAAAAACTTCCTCACTTAAATTAGAGGATGTTAATATGACAGCGGTCAAATTACAAAAGGACAACTGCAGGACCAAACACCTAGTATACTTAGCAAAATGCACCAAGTGTCCTTGTTTTTATATAGGAAAGACAGATAGGTGTCTGAGAAATAGAATATATGACCACTGTTACAGCATGAAAAAGAAGGATGAAAACAATGCTTTATGGAGGCATTTGGATGCAAGTAAAACCTGTGCAGCTTTCCATTTTGGCATATTAGAAATAATTAAAGGTAACCCCAGGGGGGGAGGGTAGTATAAAGAAAAAATTAGGGGAGAAGGAGGCTAGATGGCAGATTAAATTAAATGCCTCCACGTACCCTGGTATTAATGACCACATATCTATCAAACCCATATTAGAGAATAGTAGATAGATCTACGGTCATTGGGTTTATGTTTTTAATTCATATATATTTATTTTTTACATAAGTACATATACTTTATTACTAACTAGGATGGATTAGTGAGCTTATTTATATGTTCAATTATAAGAGTCACACATCCAGGATGAAATATAGGGCTTTGCGAAATTGTATATTTTTTATTAAATATATTTTTTAAGATTTTAATTAAATTATTTATTCAGTTTTCAAGATTCATTTGTATTAGGGTATTGGGCAAGGGAAATATGCACTGTGCACTTTAAGGGTCTAACAGTAATTAATTGAGAAATGTAGGTGATTGGCTGGTAAACATATTTAAACTGATTGGATTTTAAAAGCAGTGTTCTGATGAAGTCTATTTTAAATAGATGAAAGCGCTTAACCTTTATAATTTTGTGGTTAATAAAGAGACACTTCGGTGAACTGTTATTCTGCCAGTGCATTCTTCACGCTGTGACTTGGAACGGATTTCTAGTCTTTTTTTATACTGTTGACTGTTCTGGTTTACTTTTTGGTTTTCTGTATGGCCTATCATTATTTACCGCTAGCATTACTGCTATCATCCCAGTCATGTCATGGACTCCCACACCAATTATTGGGCCAGGTCCATATATATGTGGGCAACAGCTTGAGAACACATATGTGCCCTTGTACATTCCAGAGGTAAGTGTCTGGTACACAGTGTTCCTTGCCCTTGTACAGCCTTTTATGGGGGGGGGGCGGTTCTATGCCAGTAACCTAGGCTATGGCACCTTTTCAGGGATATAACTGTTAAGACGAAGGTAATTCAGTGTGATAGTGAGATGTTAGGTTAAGCAATGTTATGTACAAGATACTGTGACATTAACACAAGTGCTACTTTTCCCACTAGGACTTGACTACAGGGTGTAATTGGAGGCTGCTAAACTACATCTGTAATTGTTGATTGTTACGTATGCTGAAGGCAAAGCCTGTTTCTACTGTTGTACTAATTGAAGGCCTTGGCCTGAACAACATAGTATGGTATATACACACATTGCTTGCATCTACTGATTTGTTTGGGCCTTGCATTCATGACTGATTACATATTTCAAACTTTATGTGGTGTCAGTACTGGCATACATTATTGTATAGTACAGGAATAAAGGTTATCTATGTATGCATACCTGTGTGTCGTGTCATGTCCTTTGAATTGTGGGTGAGTATATGTTTAATGTCAGTATTCCCGTTGGTGGGAATGCCACACTACACATTACACAGATGCCAGTTGAAGGGCTTGTGGCTGAGGGATATACTTTGCACCCAGTACTTCCACACTACTTCTACATATGTATGGCTACTGATACCTTTTGTATGTGTATATGTGTATGTACCTATATATATCTCATATGGCTGTATCTGTCTGTATGTATCTACAGATATAGACATCTGTATATATATATATATATATATATATGTAGAATCCACAAAGTGGATTTATATATATATGTATATATATATATATATATATATATATAGACATCTGTATATATATATATATATATATATATATATATATATATATATCTATATAAAATGGATGTTATATGATTATGTGTGAGTCATACATTAATATATATACATATAGCTGTCTATCTGTTCACATTTACACATATCTATATATATATATATATATATATATATATATATATATATATATATATATATATATATCCATATGTCCATGCATGTCCGGCTCATATTTTGGCCTGTTCCTCATTCACTTGGCAATTGTCATGGATGATCGCAGCATTGAAGTCAGTAACTAGCACCAACATGTTTGTGTTTCAGACTTCATCTCCTTCTACATATGTGGACTAATACATATAACTGTGTAACTAGCAACATTTAAGTGTTTCATAGCATTAGTTGACATATATCCCTATTTGTTCCCACAGTGTGGCATACTATGTCCAGACTTCTTGCATTAACAGGTTATGTGGTGTGATAATAATACATTTCCTGTACTTTTGACTGATTGTGCCGCATGATATGTTTGTGAAAACATCAGGTTATGTATGTCTGCCATGGTTTAGTGGCAAATCACTCTGTGCATGGAGTGCAGGGTCCTGGGTTTGAGACTTGGAGTGGCAGTTTATTTTGTTGCTGGGCAGAACAATGGACGTTGGCTACAGAGTGATTAAGGCACTTTTAAGGGGTTGTAAGTGGGTTTGCAGTTGTAAGCAGGTTTGCATGAGTTTGCGTGATGGTAAGCACTGCCAACCACCGCTAATGTTTCCTTACAGTCAGTTAGCTTTGAATTTCTCAACCTGTGTAGGCATAGTTTACCCCCCATGCAAACCCGCTTACTGCTGCTTAATGGTGCCTACTGCCACTTACCTACGCTAATTCCTTTAAAAGAAAAGAAAAAGGGGTTGATAGGACAGTGGTGAAAAACAGGGCACAAAGATGGAAAGACAGTAGGGAAAATAGCTAGGCATGTGCAGGAAGGGTATAAGAAAGGTCCATAGCTGCCCATTTCTTCTACAGCAACAGCTGTGCATATACTCTATATTTGCAGGTAGATTTGGACCCTCAAACCCCTGGGGAGGGGTGAGGATGATATATATTCATTGTGATGCCAGTTAGACCAAATTACATGTGTCCAGTGGACACGTGTGCAAAACGGACAGCTATGTGCGGGGGGTGATTTTTTTTGTGGGACCAGATTGCCCCCATTTTTAGGTGAGAGTGGGATGTTGGGTAGAGGTAGTAGGTATATTTGGGGAGGTAGGTTAACAGACATGACACACAAGATGCATACAGGGCTGGTATATGACACATGTGAGGGGTAAACACCTTGGACAGGAGGGTGTTTGGAAGTCGCAAGCCCATGAGCCCCCAACTGGAAACAGTGAGACTGAGGTCCCCACCCACGGGCAGTCACCACTGCACCTTCATGGCCCTGAAGGTGGCTGTGCTGGGGGCTGTGTAGGAGAGGCAGGCTCACCCTCTAATTGGGTTATTATGCACATATGGTAGGGATGAGAGAGGGACTTCAATTAACAACTAATATATCCATGTAGTTTACACGACATTCTTAGTCACTGCAGTGGTCTTTCCCTTACATGTATCATTACTCTACACAATGGTCTTATATTGTACACTGGTATGTTTATAAGTTACTATATATGTGACCTGCATCTTACATACAGTCATGACAGGCTGCAGGAGTTAATGCAACATATGTTGAGTATTGCTGACATACACTTTGGGTGAGGTGCTAGAATGACAGGTTTGTTTCCGTATACATTCTCTGACTGTACACATTTGAATATCAGTTATATGTCATTGACAGCTGCCTAGATTCCTTGGAACATCACACTGGAGTTTCAGGGGAACAGGGTACCAAGCTGGTGATATGGGCCATTTAACTGGACATGATGGACAGATTGGAACATGTATGTATGAATATGCATACAACTTAGATTTTGAACATTCTAGCAAATGCTGTACTGTTGTTGGCTGTAAATATGCATACAGCTTTCTATCTAGACATTGTATCACAATCTGTACAGTTGTGGGGTATGATTATGCATACAACTTAGTAGCACTCCCAGGATTCAGACCCCTGTTGTGTGTGACAAACTATTATAGCTAACATCACAGTACACTGTGCTATCAGGGAATTGATGTAAAGCTTTCAAGTGTTTTCTATCTAAGTCTCCCTAACTTGTACAATATAACTGACCTCTTGGCAGTTTCAACATTGTTATGCAGGACTTCATGCCCATTTTATCTGCATACCACGGTGTGGGTGACACTGATTAGGGTACAACATTATTATTTATAGTATGGAACAGATCACCAATATATGAGAGAAGAGTAAACAGAAGCACTCCATGGGTTATACCTTTATTCACAGACTATTACACATTTATTTCTACTGGTACAACACTTTCTAAGGCTCTTATATTTATTTGTTATGACAGTACATGCAGACTGATTACTAACCTGCCTCGTGATGCAGCCTTTGCAGCCTAGCATCATGGGCTTGCTGGTTCGCAGCCCACTCATCTGCAGCTGTCAGAGAAATGCAGTGATATTTAGCCATACCTATCCATAGTATACACAAGCTAGGCAATTATTTACTACTTAGTAGAATGACTACTTACACGGTCCTGGGGCATTGGGCATCTGCCAAGACTCCTGGATCCACTGTTCCAGTATATCCCCCCTCCGCTGTTTCAGGTCAGCATGGTGGTGCCTGACCTGCTCTCCAGTCCGGGGGATACCTGTGGCACTGATGAGGTCACGGGCAAGACTGTCCCAGGCCTCCATTTTATACTGTGAGCCCTGGTACTGGCCCTGCAGTAGTCTCTGATCATGGTGTTTTACCAGGAGCCATACCATGATTTTTGATGCCTGGATGCCCCAGCGCTGCGCTCTAAATCGAGTACCTTCAGCCACACCAGCCATTCTGCCTGCAGTAGGATGCTGCAACCAGATATGGGTAGTATTCCCGGCTGTGAGGTTTAAATACGGACATTTTCCCACACTTCCCCGTGACTGGCCAGTTTTGAAAAGGCTAAGCTATGGGCTATGCTTCCATGAGGTTGGCACTGCTTAAAGAGGTTTACCACTAGGCAGATTGAATTGGCTCACCTACACATTGCTTACACTTACTAACTTGATCTGTGCTGTGATTAGCATTGCTTAATGGTTAATTAGCACTATGTTTGCCATTTGCAATGATTTATTCTTCATTACAGGTTATATATGCATCTGGTATCTGTGATTCATGTGTACATGCACTGTATACAATAACACCTCCAAGCTATACTTACTGCAGTACTCCAGTTCACATATTTATGTTCTATGGCAGGTTATCCAACATCACACTCTACATAGATGCAGTTCACATGTTTGGTTTGATTTTCCTGTGGTGAGACTTAATTTGCTTATACCTCATGCATATATATTGCTATGATGGCTTGGTGCTTAACTGCTGTTACTATAGTGTGCAGGGTCCTGAGTTTGAGCCTTGCAGAGGCAGTTTATTTTGTTGCTGGGCAGAACATGGCCCATTGGATCCAGAGTGATTAAGGCACTTTAAAGCAGTTGTAAGTGGGTATGTGCGGGTTTGCTCAATGGTAAGCACTACTAACCTCCAGATACAGTTTCTTACACTCACCTTCTAATTTGTTTAATCTGTGTAGGCAATGCTTACCCCCATGCAAACTCACTTAGACACACTTACTACTGCTTATTTGTGCTTAAATCTGCTTACTAGTGCCTTATTCATTTTGACACTGACACTTCACATGTGCATTTCATACAGTACTCCAGTTCACATTTAAATGTTATTATGTAGGTTATACGGCATAAAGATTTAAATATATCTTCATATACAGTTTCCACACGGAAAATGATGTGTGCTGCAGAGGGACTCGAACCGAGAATGCCTGTTCATTAGGTGGATGATCTAAACACTCCACTATTGCTGTGCTGCTTCATTTGCATATATATTCCTTGTTATCCTCTTCAGCCTTTTCAGCTGCTTTAAATGTAGCTAAGCGATGGGCAAACCCGCACACATACGGTTAGCTATATTCTGGGATATAAAAAAATAAATACAAGGGTTTCTTCATTTTATTTCAATGTACTGTTGCTGTTGAACACATGGGGACTGTTGGTGGAGATATGTGAACACCTATGAGTGGTTTCACTCATTTGCTTACACTTTTCTCTATTCTACTTTGCAGGGGCATGTTTATTCTGAGAACTCTGCTCTCAGACATGCCCCCTGCACTCATCCACGCTAAGTGTAGGATTTGGAGCTCC
Source organism: Protopterus annectens (assembly GCF_019279795.1). Taxonomy (NCBI): domain Eukaryota; kingdom Metazoa; phylum Chordata; order Ceratodontiformes; family Protopteridae; genus Protopterus; species Protopterus annectens. The sequence continues at coordinate 6,284 of NW_025050910.1, forward strand.
GGCAGTGCGCCTTCATTATTATGCATGGTGTGCTGCCGTCCTCCTCTTAAACCGATGCTTACGTGCAGGACTAGTTTAGTCCTGCATGGCAGATTAGTGAATCTGGGGGGGTGTCTTTCTCCCATATCCTCATCTGGTACTGTGGCTTTCTCCCATGTCCTTTTCTTGTCCACATTTCCCAATAAAATGCTGATTAATATGCTAAACTAAATCAACCAAACATATGCCACGTTTACTCTTGCACTCATCCCTGGTTGTAGCTAAAATGGATCTGAAAAAGACCAGTTCACTTATCTTGTTAATAGGCAAATAAACAAAATATTTAACCAATGTGTTCTGGTCTGTCTGGAGTTTTCTGATGACTCTGGGCCTTTATCTTTTTTCTTTTGTATAGTCAATCATAATGAAATAAATGTTCCCTCTTTTGTGGGGATCACTGGTGGACATAACATTTTATACAAGTACTTCTAGACAAAACACATTATTTTTATTATTTTTTTCTTATACAGCACTTGAAACATATTATTCAGAAGTGTTTCCTGCTCTGATTAAGCAGTCTATTCTTGATGTTAATCTATAAATGAATCAGAATTCAAGTAAACAACATATTTCAAAAAAACATACATACAAGAATAAAGGCAGAAGTAATGATGAAGTTTAAATAATTTTGAGTAAATGTGATAAAAAACTTCAGATAGGAAGAGTGATGTAAACATTACTTTCCTGTGGAAGATGTAGCATTAAAGATGGTGATAGAGTTCAGAAATATAGGAGTCAGCCATAGCCTGAGTTTGAATGAAGGGGTTACATGTATATATATATATTTTTTTTAATCAGGAAAATGTGTTTAGGACAAAGTTAAAAGCTAAGCTATAAACTAAGAAATACAAGACAGGGAGAAAGAGTGTGTGTGTGTGTGTGTGTGTGTGTGTGTGTGTGTGTGTGTGTGTGTGTGCCACAGTGATTTTGAAGGTCATGAAATGTCAGACTAACAAGTAAAACATTCCGGTAAATACTGATAATTTAAACAGATTAGGTGTGCTTTGTCTGGAAGAAAATAGGTTGAGAATAGGCAGCCATAGAACAGAAAGGTTGCAAGAGACTGTCATCACATGAGATCTGAAGGTTATGCCAGAAAAGGATCAAACTGATGACAAATGTGAGTGGTGTATTATCTGGACCAGGGTATGAAAAGTAGGTATGAACTAATATGTCTGCAGTTCCCAGTTTCAGTAAATGAGAACTGAGAACTGCAGTTCTCACTCTTTGTAAATAGTCTTAAAAGAGTGTACCAGTGTGACAGGTAATGCTATGAGGTACAAGAAGTTAGGTGGGTACACATCATTTATTTACTACATATGGAGTGTGACTATTACTTCAGCACTAGACATACTGCTGACCAATACAGTATGCAGACATGAGCAATAGCACATGTAAACAATGAGCTGTCTGGTTTTCTAGTTACTAGCCAGTCCCTGACCACAGAAGATGGTCATTTGCACAGTAACACTAGATCACATCAGCTAGGGTGTCATTCTCCTGGGGTGGTCAGTGAAGAGATCATTAATAAGTACCAATACTTCTGGTAGCTGCTAGTTTGCTGTTTGTGGAAATTTTGCATTGTGACCAGGAAGATACAAATCTAGTGACATTTTTGACATTAGTTTTTGGCTGTTTGGAACTTACTGAGATTTTATGATTCTGTCAAGCATATATAGAGTTTTCTTGTCATGGATTTTTATCATAAATGCTGACAATCAAAATAATATATACATTACTACATTCTACATAATTAATTGCTACAAATTCAGTTATTACACATACCTAAATAAAACATAATATCTGGTGAAAACCTAGAAAAAATCACTGCATGGTTTTACAAACAGAGAGAAATGTGCAACACACACTTTTTCATGGAACATGGGCAGTAGTTTGTCTTTTCCCTGTTATGCCTCTTTTACCTTTCCTAGACACCATGTAGGTAAATTGTTTCTAAACAGTTTGTCTATGAACAAGTCTCATGGAAATATGTTTCATATCACAAGATAATTTATTATTCTATTAGAAAATTATTCTTGCTTTCTTATTGATGCATACAGCTTATAACAAATACTACAGTTCTGACTATCCAATGAAGCTCTTTCATGTATGTTATATCCACAGTACATGTCCTTTATTTCTAAAGACTAGTAGGTAGGACATATTGTAGAGCAACTTTAGATGTACATGAGATAGATGTGCCTTTTTTCAGGATGATCCAAGAACTCATAGCCATGGAGTCTGCAAGTCTATAGAGACACAGACATAATTAAATATAGGACTACAGCAAGCTGTACATGAAAAGCTCATGATATAACCTTGTATACTGTACTGTATGTGTAGGTCTGTTCACGTTCCAAGTGTACCTGTGTATTTGTGTGTGTACATGCATATTTGTATGGGTAGGGTGCTTGCAATGATTTGAACTATCTGACAGCAACAACCTGAAATACAGTACTGTGGCCATTGTTTACTAATTTAGTCATTCATTCGTTCATGTATTAATTTGATCAAAAATCAGACATCTGAGGTGTAAGCACTAAATAAAGTGGTTTTAACTAGTGGATATTAAGGTAGTCTGAGCAGGGAAGTGAATGGCACTTGCTTTTGTTTGAACACAGTTTAACAGTCTTTGATCTGACTTGTCTAGGTGGTTTGTCTTTGGACAAAGACATGCAGTAGTTGGATTGGACACCAAAATTGGCAATTGATGTGATTATGCATGTGATTTTGTGGTGTGAAAGAATTATCATTATAGGGCTAGCGACTCAGTGGTATAAACATTTGCTCTAGATGGTTGTCATTGTTGAAATGATACCCCAACCCAATGTGCAAAAAAATGGGAAACAAGGGTTGTGGATGGATGGATGGATGGATGGATGGATGGATGGATGGATGGATGGATGGAAGGATGGATCTAGGTGCTTTGTTCCCAAATATACCACCCTGTACTATAATTTGTTAACAAAATCCAGATACTACAGAGTCAGCTGAGGCATAAAAACAAGTGGAAAGGGGCAAGCTGTTTCACCTTCTGGTATGTGGGCAAATATCATAGGCCAAGGTGTAGTTATAACAGGCCAGCAAATCTAATCAGGATGCACAAAGACATCTTGAGAAGCATGCATGATGGCACTTAGGTACACTACGATCCCTTGGGAACATCACTTCCTGTTGCTAACCTTGTTCCTAGCTGTGGCAAGCATGGATGCTCACGCAACTACTATCTATAACTTATGATCAATGTTACATTAGTAATCCCCTAGCCAATACAGACTCCATAGGTTGGCTGTTCTATTGACAAGGCAGATAAGTCATGTATATTGCATAATAGGCCATAATCCAGATTAGGAGCTAAATAATTAAAATAAATAAATTACTACAAACAAATAAAGCAACCCAAATATTTCTGATGTTGCTTTGTGCCATTTTGTTGGCACTAAAAGTATCAGTGCAATGAACAACTGAAAATAACTCATTATACATTACTGCAACTAGCAAGACTTAGTTAAACAAAAACATTGGACCTATGCAATAATTTAATTTATTGATGTAAGAGTGCAAGATAAAACTAAGTACTATATTAATTCCATTATGCATTCCATGTGAGTGGGGGTGGATTAACAGCTAGCTAATGTTAGGACATGTGTTTAGTAAAAAGGCAGCTCAAATGTGATT
>NW_025050911.1:0-12187 GCF_019279795.1 Protopterus annectens
ATCCGTGAAACAAAACTTGCTCAGCCTTTCCTTGCATTACAGAAGATGAAGTGGGTTATTAATAAGTTTCTCACCTGCAACATCACATTGTAGTCCACCAACCCCAGCCAAATGGCAATGAAACAGATCCCAGCAATCCCGAATAAGCGATTGCAACATGCAAAGGCTGCCCCTTCATCCTGCAGCAGCCTGTGAACTCCCATCACAAGGCAAACTCTCCTGTGCCCCCCTAGAAGCACACACAGCAAGAATCATTCAACAGTTGTTTCACATGTACAAAAAGCTTTACCTCCCGCCGACTGTTGCAGTAAAGGTCCAGGTTGAGAAAACGCTTTAATTTTCCTGCAGTAGAAGTTGGTCAGATAGCCTATTGAACTCAAAACAATGTCCCGACTTGAAACTGCACTGCTTTTATTAATTGCACCTGATGCACAATTCCTGAGCAGAACATTTCAAAACAGCCAAATCTGCAACTTTTTACGTTCCTCAGACACCCGGCGATGTAAACAGCAGGAGATTCCCCTGGTGTTCAATCGCTCAGCTGAACAACAGCACACTGCAAGGCACTTTTTCCTCCACTCTGGAAAGGGCCCTGATAAGGGCTGCTGAAAATCTAGATCCCTGGGTTTGGCCTGCTCAACATCCTAGGCCCAGGAAAGTAAAAAAGAGATCTGTAAATCTCTGCTTTTCTCTTTAAGCAACAATTCACCAGATAAATCCGTTCCCACATGCTTCATCTCGATATCCAGAAGTTCCTGAGTAGCAGTAGGGGTAAATACATTAGAAATATCCATATCATCAGCTGCAGATGCCTTGAGTTCAGCATTCCCTTCCTGCTCCATGGGAAAGCTAAAAACAATAAGCGGTCATACTGAAACTGGCAGTTAAGCCAGAACCAGGATTGCCCTACCCCTTTGCTTAGTGGCGGATTACCCTACACACCTGCAGAGTTTCAGCCTCTAGCTTTTTCCCTCTTGGAGAAAAACAACTTTCCATAGGTATTTTTTCTCTATGCAGAAACATGCTTGAAATGCAAAAAGAAAGCTAAAAACAATAAACGGTCATACTGAAACTGGCAGTTAAGCCAGAACCAGGATTGCCCTACCCCTTTGTAGGGTGGATTGTACCCTACACACCTGCAGAGTTTCAGCCTCCTAGCTTTTTCCCTCTTGGAGAAAAACAACTTTCCATAGGTATTTTTTCTCTATGCAGAAATATGCTTGAAATGCAAAAAGAAAGCTAAAACAATAAACGGTCATACTGAAACTGCCAGTTAAGCCAGGCCCAGGATTGCCCTGCCCCTTTGTAGGGTGGATTGCAACTTACACACCTGCAGAGATTCAGCCTCCTAGCTGTTTCCCTCTTGGAGAAAAACAACTTTCCACACGTATTTCTTCTCTATGCAGAAACATGCTTGAAATGCATAGGAAAGCTAATAACAATAAACGGTCATACTGAAACTGGCAAGTTTGCAAGCCGAAAATAGTGTCTCCCTGTGGCAGGAAAAGCAGCTTCTCCTGCCTCTATGGTTCTTTTTTCAGGTATTGCATTTTTATTGTTAAATATCACATTTTGTATTTTTGCATGCATATTGTGTGATCTGACACCTTCTAAACCTCTATTTTGTAGTTCTTTTAGCATATTTTCATTTTTTGCACCAAACAAAACACTTTGTTCAACACTACATGCATTGGATGTCTGCCGCGGTTGTATGACAGTTTGCAAGCCAGAAATAGTGCCTCCCGGTGGGCAGGTAGCTTCTCCGCCTCTATGGATCTCGTTTCTGGTTCTATATTATCACTGTTAAATATCACATTTTGTATTCTTGCATACATATTATGAGATCTGACACTCTCTAATCTTGTTTTTTGTGAATCTTTAGGCATATTCTCAGTATTTGCACTTAAAAAAACACTTTGTTTAACATTACATACATTTGATGAAATCGTAGTTGTATGACAGTTTCTAAGCCCAAAATAGTGTCTCCTCTTGGGCAGAAAATGTAGCTTCCTTCCCTTTTTTCCTTTTCTAGCAAGAAAAAACCCCCCAAAAACCCTAAACCAAGGGGGTTTCCCCTTTAAAGGGGGTTTCCCCCCCTTTTTTTTGCCCCCCCCGGAAAATTTTTTTAGTTTTTTTAAAAACCAAAAAAAAACAAAAACTTTAAAGGGGGAAAGAAACCTTTGGAAAAGCCCCCCCCTTTAAAAAGGGGGGCCCCCCCCTTTTGGGGGGAAATCCCCTTTTCCCCTTAAAAAAATTTAAAAAACCCATAAAATTTTTAAAACGAAACTCAAAAGAACAAAAAATTTCGGGCCGAAAACCCCTTTCCCCCCAGGTTTTCCCCTTTTTGGGTTTTTTTAAATTCCTTTTTTTTTTTATCCATTTTTTTGAAAAATTTCCCATTTTTTCCCTTTTTAAAAACTTTTAAAAAAAATTTTAAAAAAAAAGGTTCAAATCATTTGCAAAAAAATGCTCCCCGGGGGAAAAAAAGTTTGCCCATGGTCTTTTTTGGCAAAAAAGTTTTCCTTTTGATTTTTGTCATATTTATTAATTCAATTTTTTTTGTAATTTTGAATTTATTTTTTTTTAAAAAAAATTTTTTAAATTTTATATTTTTAAAAAAAGTTTAACAAATTTTTTGGGGGGGCCAGTTTTGGTTTTCCCGGGCCCAAAAAAAATTTTCCCTTTTTTTTTTTTTCTTTTACTTTAAAATTTTTTTTTCTTAATTTTTTTTCATTAACTTTTTTTCAATTTTCTATTTTTTAAACCTTTTAGATTTCGTTTTTTGCCCCCCCGGGGGGGCCCCCCCTTTAAAATTTTTTCCTTTAAATTTTTTAAAACATTCCTTTTCAAATTTTAAAAAAAATTTTTTCAAATTTTTTAAAAAAAAACTCCCTTTTTATTTATTTTAGAAAAAGGGGGATTTCCCCCCCGAAAAAATTTTTGAAGGTCCCGCGGGCTTTTAACTTTTCCCCCCCCCAGGAAGCAACGTTCCCCGAAAGGATTCCCAAATTTTATTTTTTTTTTCCCCTTTTAAAAAACCCTTTTTTCCCCTTTAAAAAAAAGAAAAAGCAAAAAAATTTTAAAGGGAAAAAAAATCTAACCCAAAGGGGTTGCCCAAAACCGGATTTCCCTACCCCCTTTCCTCCCCCTTTTTTTTGTTTTTTTCCTTGAAAAATCTTAAATGATAAACTAAAAAAAAAATTTGAAATGGAGAGCCAACCCTTGCCCCCCTTTTTGGGGGGTTTACCCAAACCGGATTTCACCTTAGTTTTTCCCTCTTTGGGCAACTTTTCCTAGGTTTTTTCTCTTGAGAAAACAAATCATGGGAAAAAAAAAACCCTCTGAAATGGGAGAAGCCAAACCCTTGCCCTCCCCCTTTTAGGGGGTTTACCAAACCGGATTTCCCTCCCCTTTTTTTTTGGAAAAAACAATTTCCAGGTTTTTTCTCTTGAAAACACTTAAAAATCTAAAAAAAAAAAAAGGGTTGAAATGGGAGAAGCCAAACCCAAGTCCCCCCTTTTTATGGATTAACCCAAACCGGATTTCACCTTAGTTTTTTCCCCCTTTGGGAAAAACAACTTTTCCTAGGTTTTTTTTCTTGAAAAACTTAAAAGTAAAACTAAAAAAATAAAGGGGATAGAAAGGGGTTAACCCAAACCGGTTCCCCCCCCCGGGGGGTTTCCCAAACCGGATTTCCCCCTGTTTTCCCTTTAAAAACAATTTCCTTATTTTTCCTTGAAAAAACTTAAAAGATAAAAAAAAAAAATAAAGGGAAAAAATAAAAAAAGGCCGGATTTCCCCCCCCGGGGGATTCCCAAAACCCTTTTAGTTGCTTTTTTCCCCTTTAGAAAAACAACCTTTCCCTTTTTTTCCCCCTTGAAAAACTTAAATTTTAAAAAAAAAACAATAAAGGGGATAGAAAAATTTTAACCAAAAAGGGGCCCCTTTTTTTGGAAAAACCTTCCCTTGGGGCCCGTTTTTGCTTTTTCCCCTTAAAACCTTTTTTTTTTTAAAAAATTTTTATTTTCATTTTTTTAAAAAAAAATTTTTTTATTTTAGTTTTTTTTAAAAAACCCCTTTTCAAAAAAACTTTCCCTTTTTTAGTTTTTTTTTTCAAAGGGGTTTGGGTCCCGGGATGACTTTCCCAAAATTGTTTTTTCTTTTTATTTTTAAAAACATTTTTTTTTGTTAAAAAATTTTTTTTTTAAGGTTTTTTTTGGGGGGAAATTTTTTTTTTAAAAACCCTTTTTTAAAAAAAATTTTTTTTTAAAAAATTTTTTTTTCAAAAATTGCTCCCCCCCAATTTTTTTTTTTTTAGGTTTTCCTTTTCATTTTAAAAAATTTTTTCATTAATTTTTGAAAATTTTTCTTTTTAAACCAAATTTTGGGCTGCAAAAGGGCCCTTTCGGTTTTTTTTTTTTTTATTTGGTTTAAAACTTTTTTTTTTTTTTTAAAAAACCCCCCTTCAAATTTTTAAAAATTCCCCCCATTTGTTTTTATTTAAAAATTTTTTTTTTAAATTTATTTCTTAAAAAAAATTTTTTTAAAATTTTTCCCCGGAAAAAATTTTAAAGCCTTTTCCCCAGCGTATAAAATTTTTAAACCCAAAAAAGGGGCCCCCCTTTTGGGGAAAAAATTTCCCCGGTTTTTGGGAAAAAATTTGGGAAAAAAGTTCCCCCCTTTTTTTTTTGGGGAAAAAGTTAAAAAAAACTTAAACAAAAACCAAAAAGTAAACCCAAAAATGCCCTCCCCTTTAAATTTACCCCAGTTTTCCCTTTTAGGGTTTTTTTAAAATTTTTTTCAAAATTTTTTTGAGAAAAACAAAAAAAAAACTAAAACAAAAAGCCAAAAAGGGAAACCCCGGGGCCCCCCCCTGAGGGGTTCCCCCCAGGTTTCCCTTTTAAAATTTTCCCTTTAAAAAATTTCAAAATTTTTTTTTGAAAAAAAAAAAGGATTTTCCCAAAAAAGCCAAAGGATGGGAAACCCAAAAAGGGGGCCCCCCCCAAATGGGTTTTCCCCAGGTTTTCCCCCCTTGGGGCCTTTAAAAATTTTTTAGTTTTTTTTTCCCGGAAAAAAAAAAAAAAATTTTTTTTAGAAAAACGGTTCCCCCCCGGGGGGGAAGCACAACCCGGAAATTTAGCCCCAAAATTTTTCCTCCTTGGGAAAAAAAAAATTTTAAGTTTTTTCTTGCCCTTGAAAAAAAAATAAAAAATCTCTCGAAACTGGGGTTAACCAAAAAAAAACCCCCCCTTTTGGGGGTTTACCCCTTCCCTCTTTTAGAAAAATTTTCCCCTGGAAAACCCCCAGTTTTTTCTTAAAAAAAAATTTAAAGGAAAAACCCCAAAAAACCAACAAAAAAAAATTTTGGGGGCCCCCCCCCCTGAGGGTTTCCCCAAAATTTTTTCCCCCTTTGGGGCCTTTAAAAAATTTCCCCTTTTTTTTGAAAAAAACTTTAAAAAAATAAAAACGCTTGAAAAGGAAAAAAAACCCAGGGGATTGACCCCTTTTTTTGGGGGAAAAACCCCCTTTTTTTTCCCTTTAAAAAAAAAAAATTTTTAAAAATTTTCTTGAAAAACACTTTCATAGGGAAAAAACCCAAAAACGGGTTTAAAGGGAGAAGAAACCAAGCTTTTTGGGGAAAACCAACCCCTATTTTTTGGGGAAAAATTTTCCCCCCGGAACCTTTTTTTTTCTTAGAAAAACTTTAAAAATTTTTTCCCAAAAAAACCTTAAGAAGGGAAACCCCAAAAAGGGTTTTCCCCAAAGGGGAAAACCCCTATTTTTAAAAACCCCCCGAAATTTCCTTTTTTTTCTTGGGAAAAAAAAAATTTAAAGGTAAAAAAAATTTTTCAAGGAAAGCAAACCCAAAAGGGGATTGCCCCCCGGAAACAACCCCCCCCCCTTTTTTTTACCTTTTTTTTTGGAAAACCTTTTAAAAATTTTTTCTTTAAAAAAAAATTTAAATAAAACTAAAAAAAGGAAAGAAAGGGCCCCCCCGGGTCAAATAACCTAGAGCAGTCCTACTTTTTCCCCCCCAAAAACAATTTCATAGGTTTTTTTCTCTTGAAAACACTTTCAAGGAAATAAAAAAAAACCCTCTGAAATGGGAAAGCCAAACCAAGCCCCCCCCCTTGAAAAACCTTCCCCCCTTTTTTGGGGAAAAATTTTCCCCCCGGAAAACCTTTTTTAAATTTTTTTGAAAAAAACTTTAAAAAAAACCCAAAAAAAAACTTAAAAAAGTTCCCCCCCCGGTTTCCCTTAAGAGGGAACCCCCGCTTTTTTTTCCCCTTTTGGGCAACTTTTCCCAGGTTTTTTTCTCTTAAAAAAAAACTTAAAAGAAAAAAAAAAAATTTTAAAGGCAAAAGAAAAATGCTTCCAAAGGATTCCCCAAACCCCCCTTTTTTAAGGGGTTTCCCTCCCCCCCAGACACCTCCTAGCTTTTTCCCTCTCGGAAAAAATCAACTTTCCATAGGTATTTTTCTCTATGCAGAAATATGCTTGAAATGCAAAAAGAAAGCTAAAAACAATAAACGGTCATACTGAAACTACCAGTTAAGCCAGGCCCAGGATTGCCCTGCCCCTTTGTAGGGTGGATTGCAACTTACACACCTGCAGAGATTCAGCCTCCTAGCTGTTTCCCTCTTGGAGAAAAACAACTTTCCACACGTATTTCTTCTCTATGCAGAAACATGCTTGAAATGCATAGGGAAAGCTAAAAACAATAAACGGTCATACTGAAACTGGCAAGTTTGCAAGCCGAAAATAGTGTCTCCCTGTGGCAGGAAAAAGCAGCTTCTCCTGCCTCTATGGTTCTTTTTTCAGGTTCTGCATTTTTATTGTTAAATATCACATTTTGTATTTTTGCATGCATATTGTGTGATCTGACACCTTCTAAACCTCTATTTTGTAGTTCTTTTAGCATATTTTCATTTTTTGCACCAAACAAAACACTTTGTTCAACACTACATGCATTGGATGTCTGCCGCGGTTGTATGACAGTTTGCAAGCCAGAAATAGTGCCTCCCGGTGGCAGGGAAATGCAGCTTCTCCCGCCTCTATGGATCTCGTTTCTGGTTCTATATTATCACTGTTAAATATCACATTTTGTATTCTTGCATACATATTATGAGATCTGACACTCTCTAATCTTGTTTTTTGTGAATCTTTAGGCATATTCTCAGTATTTGCACTTAAAAAAACACTTTGTTTAACATTACATACATTTGATGAAATCGGCGGTTGTATGACAGTTTCTAAGCCCAAAATAGTGTCTCCCTGCGGTCAGGAAAATGTAGCTTCTCCTGCCTCTATGGAGCTTTTTTCTCGTTCTTTATTTACAGTGTTATAAGCAACATTTTTAACATTTTCATTAATATTCTGTGATCGGAAGTCATTCAATCCTATTTTGACAACATTTAGGCTCATGCTTTCATTATTTGCAACTTTTCTAGGATTTTTTTCATGAATACATTCAAGCCGCGTTTCCGCGGGACTTACAGTACCTTTTAAGCTGGAATTGAGATGCCCTGGTCGGGTAAACTCACACTGTTCATTAGCCTGTTCGGCTCCATGCTGTATAACGCTCATATCAGCTTCAGTAGACATAGAAACACGGGAATTCTCCTCAAAGTTTGGATTCTGTATTTTTAAAGCATTCTTCCTTTGGATTTCATTCTCCTCACCTGAAAAGAAAAAAAGAGAGTAGAAGCCGTCATACCCGACAGCTGTTCAGTAAAGCCTTCCTGCTGCATGACTTCTCACACAGGCAGGTCGGCCATACGGAAACTGGCAGTTAAGCCAGAACCAGGATTGCCTCAGCCCTTTGTAGGGTGGATAGTACCCTACACACCTGCTAAGTTTCAGCCTCCTAGCTTTTTCCCTCTTGGAGAAAAAAAAGTTCCCAGGGGTATTTTTTCTCTATGCAGAAACATGCTTGAAATGCATAGGGAAAGCTAAAAACAATAAACGGTCATACTGAAACTGGCAGTTAAGCCAGAACCAGGATTGCCCTACCCCTTTGTAGGGGGGATTGTACCCTACACACCTGCAGAGTTTCAGCCTCCTAGCTTTTTCCCTCTTGGAGAAAAATATCTTTCCATATGTGTTTATTCTCTATGCAGAAACATGCTTGAAATGCAAAAAGAAAGCTAAAAACAATAAACGGTCATACTGAAACTGGCAGTTAAGCCAGAACCAGGATTGCCCTACCCTTTGTAGGGGGGAATTGTACCCTACACACCTGCAGAGTTTCAGCCTCCTAGCTTTTTCCCTCTTGGAGAAAAACAACTTTCCATAGGTATTTTTTCTCTAGGCAAAAACATGCTTGAAATGCATAGGGAAAGCTAAAAACAATAGACGGTCATTTGGAAACTGGCAGTTAAGCCAGAACCAGGATTGCCCTACCCCTTTGTAGGGTGGATTGCAACTTACACACCTGCAGAGTTTCAGCCTCCTAGCTGTTTCCCTCTTGGAGAAAAACAACTTTCCACACGTATTTTTTCTCTATGCAGAAACATGCTTGAAATGCATAGGGAAAGCTAAAAACAATAAACGGTCATACTGAAACTGGCAGTTAAGCCAGAACCAGGATTGCCCTACCCTTGTACCCTACACACCTGCAGAGTTTCAGCCTCCTAGCTTTTTCCCTCTTGGAGAAAAACAACTTTCCATAGGTATTTTTTCTCTGCAGAAACATGCTTGAAATGCATAAAGAAAGCTAAACACAATAAACGGTCATACTGAAACTGGCAGTTAAGCCAGAACCAGGATTGCCCTACCCCTTTGTAGGGGGGATTGTACCCTATACACCTGCAGAGTTTCAGCCTCCTAGCTTTTTCCCTCTTGGAGAAAAACAACTTTCCATAGGTATTTTTTCTCTATGCAGAAATATGCTTGAAATGCAAAAAGAAAGCTAAAAACAATAAACGGTCATACTGAAACTGCCAGTTAAGCCAGGCCCAGGATTGCCCTACCCCATTTGTAGGGTGGATTGTACCTTACACATCTGTAGAGTTTCAGCCTCCTAGCTTTTTCCCTCTTGGAGAAAAAAAACTTTCCATAGGTATTTTTTCTCTATGCAAAAACATGCTTGAAATGCATAGAGAAAGCTAAAAACAATAAACGGTCATTTGGAAACTGGCAGTTAAGCCAGAACCAGGACTGCCCTACCCCTTTGTAGGGTGGATTGCACCTTACACACCTGCAGAGTTTCAGCCTCCTAGCTGTTTCCCTCTTGGAGAAAAACAACTTTGCACACGTATTTTTTCTCTATGCAGAAACATGCTTGAAATGCATAGGGAGTTCAATCCACTTTATTGTTAAACAGGGCTCAATCATAAAGTAATTACAAAGTCCTACCCGGACCAATAAACCAAGTCAAATTTTGTTTATACAATTTCTAGGCAATACGACATTATATACATTGCAAATAATAAACAAACTGGCAAAAGTGGTGTGAGGATGATCCTCACAGTTCTAACTAATTATTTAAAACAATCCTTTAATGTCAGGAGAGCGTCTCTGAAGGAGATGTAATCCCGTATAGTCCCAAGAGCTTCCGTAATAAAGGAGTCTAAAAGAAGGGCCGAAGCCAAGTCCCCTGAAACCAATAAATAACAAATAGTACAAAGGAAATGCAAGATACAAAAGGTCCAAACAAATGGTCAATGCACCAAATTGCAGAAAAGGGGGCAATAATGCCCTAATGTCAATGTTATCCAGGGTCATGTTCCCTCACAGGTGCCCTCGGAACTTTCTCCAGAGAACGAGATCGCCTGTTGGATTTCGTCCGGGATGCCCTCTCCTTTCGAGTGACTTTAGTCCATCCGGCCTCCGGGTCCGGTTGTATAGTGGGAGTGTGAGTCACCAAGTCCGGTGTTTCAAAGTTTAATAGTGAAGCTGCCGCCTCTTCTGGCAATGGAGTGGTAGTGTTTCGTTCAATATCCAATTCTTGACCAAGTGTTTGCAGAAAACGAGGTGGGCGGTCTGTATCAGGATCTGGTGGAGATGCCCTGGTATGGACTCCGACATCCTCCGGCACTGCTGTAACTTCCGGCGTTGGCTGAGTGATTATTGGGTCTGGTGAAGCTTCCAAGTCAGGCGGGACATCCTGCGGTTCTGGCATCCCAAGAGGTGGACGTGCATCCTGCGCAGAGTTGTCCTCCGAGGAACCGCCCTCTGGGACATATGGCGACATCAAATTGTCACAAGCCTTCCAATGGTGCCGTCCGGCACATAGAGCACAACTCATAGGACATTCCCTGGCAAAGTGATCTCGGCATCCACACCGGGAACAGCGGCGCAGATTGCATTCTGAAACCAGATGATCAAAGGCTCCGCAGAAATAGCATGTTTTGGGTTGTCCAGCATAGCGGATAACGCCCCTCAGTCCCATGATAAAACATACTCCAGGTAAGTGCACCGGCCCAGCCGCCTCCAATTTAAAATCCACCCAAACAATCCATCCGGTATCCCAAACACCGCCCGCCTTTGGATCTCGAGATTTTTCTATAGAGATAACCTTATCGACATATTTTGAGAGGTACCTTTCGATCCCAATGGGATCCACGTGGGTGGAGCGAAATTGGAGGGTTATCTTCCGTCGAAAGCGTACATCCGCCTTGGTTATGGAGTAAGCCGCTATGTCAGGCATGTCCCCATGAGTCAAAAAGGCCGATTGGAACCGTAGTGCTGCCGCTTGGGTTTCGAATACCACGTCCAGGTGCGATTCTTTCCCCCAATGAGTAAGGGCACATAATTTGTCTAAGGTCACCCCCAATGGGCGTAATATCTTGGTCCACACCTCTTCTCTGCTGGTAGGCTGCCCAGATCTTTTTTGCAATTTTATTATTGGGCGATGTATAATCCTCGCTCGAGGCGGTGGTGGTATATCGACCTCTTCCACACCAGCAGCCGCCACCCCTGCATACGTGGGGGAACGTTCCGCACGTGTGTGCTGTTGCTCCGTGGTACCTGGTCGTTGTCCTGGCTCTGTCAAAGGCGGAACGGTGTCTATCAAGACCCTCCGATGTTTCGGTTGTCTGTCTGGTTCCCCTCCTGTTTGCTGGTAATCATCTCCTCCCCTCTTTAATGCTGACGCTCGACTTCCTCCGAATGGTGGCGGAGCCCTCTGCTGTTTCAGGGTGGTTCCAGTTTCAACTTCCATCTGGGTAGTGGTAGATGGGCCGGGGTCCGGCTGACCAGGTGGGGGGGTAGTCTCAGAGTCCCATATGAGATCCTGGCCGAGTCGTTCACTATCACCCATACCTCCTATTGTGGAATCATAATCATCCAGACCATCGTTTTCACTCCATTGCGGATATTGCTCCGTAAGCGCCTGTGGTTCCCGCGCTTGTATCTTTGCTGGAAAGTCCAAATCACTTCTCCCCATTGAGGAGGAAAGTGATTGTGCGGAAATATCCTTGCCGGAATCGGTCCTCTGAGTCCCTGGGACCTGTCGGGAGGGGGGAAGGGAGCCCTCCGGCGGTGTTCCAAATAAATCGTGTGACGTCCCTGATGCCTGTATCGAGCTGGAGCCCTGTGTACCAACCTGGCGTCTCATTTGCGACCGTTTTGGGGTCGCCCCTGTGTCACCCGATCTCACTGCTACATCCGTGGCTTGTCTTTGTACTCCACTGGTCGCCTCGGTAGTTCCGATGTGGTTTCTGCGGTCTTCGCCTGCTAGAACTTGCTTGGAAGCAGTTAAAACTGCTGTTGTAGGTCTTAGCTGCTGCCCTTGTATCTGGTTGGCCTGCCCCTTACCTTCGGGAATGGCCGCCGCATCGGCCGACAGCGTCGTGGCGTCGCCGAGTCTTTTCGCCGCATTCGTCATCCTTTCCGGTATATTTTGACTCTGTTGGTCTGTAGAAGTGGTCGCCTGTGCCCCCACTACATTTCCCATGTCCTCGTTCATCTCGCTGACGTCACCAGTGCCTCGTTGCGATATTTCCGCCATTCGCGGCAGTTTTCGACGCCCCCGGTTGTCCGTTGAGGTCGTTTGGCTCCCGGTGGCTTCGCGCTCATCCCACCAGTCTGTTGGACCCTGTCGCATCGATCGTAGCCCCTCCGATCGCGAAATACCTTTTACTTTCGGTTTTAGTGCTGAGTCATCGTCGCGCGCTTCTGGGAGCCATCCTGGCGGTAATTCATCCGTGCGGCTTGGAATCAAGAATTTTTGGTCGTGTTTGTG
>NW_025050912.1:0-13051 GCF_019279795.1 Protopterus annectens
TTTTAATAGGATGCTTTCTGAGATGTTAATATATTTTGTGTAGTTAACATTCGTCTGTGCTTTCTATGCTGTGGTTACATGTTCATTGTTTGCTGAGAAAGTAACAATGGAAGTGTAAGGGGGATATTTAAAGCCTGGATGCTTCTATGTTATGTGTAAGTCTCATGGACCTGGTGAAAGCGCTTACATGTGTATGGGTAACCTTTGTATACCATATGTGACCTGTCGTGGACAATGTCTCGTTGACTGTTTCATCTACCTATGTGTGACTTGGTTTGTGTGCCATAAGGTGCCAGCGGTCTTTGATGTTGATTAGGTGTATTCCATGGTCAATTGACATTAATCCTATTAATTCACTGAAGGATGTTCTTCATAGGTGGGAAGCCATGTTGACCATCGTATGACTTTCCTAGCTGCGTTGATATTGTGCCATTGGTATGTGTTCCACAGGTCACCCATTTGTTCCACGGTATGGAGCGTGTGATCCCCATTTGGTGCTGGCAGATTGAGTGCTGTGTGCGCGGTATTGACAGCGGTCTGGCTTTGTATGGGGAGTATCTACTGTAGTCCCTATCTGTATTTCCTGTGTTATGCCTCACTGCAGCTGTGTGATTCCACCAGGTTTGCAGTTATGGGTGCCATCTTGGTCCACGCTTGTCCATCCTAGCGATTGCCTACTGGACACTGATATGACGTAGGACACATTTCACACCTGCATTTAGCATTAGCCGGTGGATGCTTTGCACAATTAGTGGGGAGTAAGGCACGTGCTACTCCCACATCCCTCCCACGGTGTGGGACAACGTATTATCTGCCAAACAACACCGAGCCCCATTTCTGCATACCCAGGATCCCATGGCTGCAACCCTCAACGGTACCCATTACACATCCGTCATGTGTGCGGGAATGGGATGTGGACACACCTCTATGGACTCTACAATCTGGGAATGTCTGTTCATATGTCCTGCATTCCGTGGACAGTCATCAACCTTGAACACGCTGGGGGTGCATATGTCTGGCTGTACCGTAGTCACGGCTGTCAGTTCTTCTGGGTCTCTCGATCGCAGCTGGTTGACATTGCATACGGATGAATCTTTGGGGTCCTACTATGAACACCATTGTGCATATGTACAGTGTAGACCTTGTTGGAGTGTGTCCATCTGGCCAGTGGGTTTGACTGCTGCTGTATGTTCCCCAATCGCGGATGTCTGCTTGCTACCCATATTATGTAGTGCTACATTAACCAGGTTATTCTAAACTGAAACCGGATGGTGTAAATGCAATGATGCAGGCTAGAATGCTGCTAATCCTCAGATGTCCCATTAGGAGAGTAATGTCCGCCACTGTATTGTCAAAATGAGCCTGACTAAAACATGTAAGATCCTATTAATTCATTGAAGGATGTTCTTTATATCACGTGAACCCCATAGTTTAAGGATCACTATGAAGCTTTCCTGAGTTGGCGTTGTTGGTGTACCCTTCATTAGTATATGTGTATGTTCACTTAGGGAGCCCATGTGTGTTCGCGCGGTATGGTAGCGAGTGATCCCCATTTGCCCCTTGCTGGCAGATTGAGTGCTGTTAATGCGCCGGTGTGCATAGCGCCGGCGGTCTGACTTTAACCAATAATGGAGTCTCTACTGTAGTCCTATCTGTATTCCCTGTGTTATGCCTTACTACAGCTGTGTAATTCCACCAGGTTTGCAGTTATGGGTGCCATCTTGGTCGTACGTTCATCCATCCTTGGGAAATACCTGGACACTGGTATAGGGCTGTACCCATTTCACAGCTACATTTAGCATTTTCGCGGTGGATGATTTTCATTATTGAGGTGGGGGTAAGGCATGTGCTATGCCCACATCCCTCCCGCAGGTAGGGACAATGGATTATCTGCCAAACAACACTGAGCCCCCATTTCTGCATACCCACGATCCACTCATGGCTGCTGCCCTCGGCCCGGTACCCATTATACATTCTTCATGTAATGCTTGGGGACTGAGATGTGGGCCTTACTTCTATGGACTGCAAGCCATATGGGTATTTCTGCTCATATGTCCTGCCACATTTCATGGGCTCCTGTCATCAACCTTGCTGCAGCTGGTGGTGCATATGTCTAACTTCCCAGCACCCATAGTCCCACGGCTATTCGCCTTCAGTTAATAATGGCTTCCTCCATCACGTTTATATTGCATAGGGTTAAATTTTGGGACCTACAATGGACACCCCGATATGCATGTAAAGTGTAGAACCTGTTGCACTGTGTCCATCTGGCCAGTGGGTTTTGACTGCTGCTAATATGTTCTGCAATCGGCGGGATGTGTGTTTGACTACATATTATGTAGTGCTACAACATCCCTGGAGGTCTTTCAAACCTGAAACCGAGATGGTGTACATCCACAGATGCAGGTTAGCAACTGCTTTACATAATCCTCAGAAGTCACAATAGGAAATATCCACCACTGTATTTGTCATAATAACACCACCATAACATGTGGATCCTATTGATTCATTGAAGGATGTTCTTTATATGTGGAGTGCATACATAGCTTAACCATTCTATAACCTTCTAGTTAGCGTTGTTGGTGTGCCATTACTATGTGTGTCTGCAGATCGCCCATTTGTTCTGCAGTATGGGCAGTGATCCCCATTTTCTTGCTGGTAGATTGAGTGCTGTCTAATACGATGACCATTAAGCAGCATACGGTCTGGCTTTGTATGGGGGGGGTGTACTCTGGTCGCTATCTGTATTTTCTGTGCTATGCCTTACAGCAGCTGTGGAATTACAATGGGTTTCCAGTTATGGAGGTGACCATCTTGGTAAATGCGTTTGTCTGTCATAGGGGTTGCCTACTGGACACTGGTATAGAGACTGTACACATTTCACAGCTGCATTTAGCATTCTCCGGTGGATGATTTGCATTATTAGTGTGGAGTAGCATGTGCTATACCCACAACCCTCCCGCGAGGCGGGGCGGGCGGATTATCTGCCAATCAACACCTGGGCCCCATTTCTGCATACCCACCATCCCATGTCTGCAACCCTCGGTGGTACCCATTGCACATCCTTCTGTAATGTGCGGGAATGCTGGGATGTGGACGCGTGCGATCATGGACTCGGCAATCTGGGAGTCCTATTCATATGTCCTGCATTTTCATGGACACTTGTCATCAACCTTGAACTGCGCTGGTGGTGCACATATCTAGCTGTGTACTGCAGTAGTCCACGGCCTGTCAGTTCTTCTGGGTCTCTCGATCAGCCCGGTTCATTAACGTCACGGATTAATTTTAGGGTCCTACAATGGACACCAATGTGCATATGTAAAGTGTAGAACTTATTGGACTGTGTCCATCTGGCCAGTGGGCTTGACTGCTGCTGTATGTTCGGCAATCACGGATGTCTGTTTGAGTACCCATATTATGTAGTGCTACGTAAACCCGGGTTTCTACACTGAACCCAAATGGTGTTATTCCAATGATGCAGGCTAACAATTACTTCAACTAATCCGCAGATATCCCATTAGGACATTCCGTATACCTCTGTATTGTCAAATTAACACGGCCAAAACATGTAGGTCCTATTAATTCATTGAAGGATGTTCTAACATATTATGGAGTGCAGCTTCATAGCTTCACCATCCTATAACCTTCTAGTTGGCGTTGTTGGTGTGCCATTAGTATGTGTTCACTTGGGTAAGCCCATTTGTTCCGTGGTATGAAGCGAGAGTGATCCCATTCTCTTTCTGGCTAGGGTTTGCCACCCAGCACCAAATGCCCAAAGTGGGACATTGTACTACAAACATCAGATTTTGCAGGGCAAAACATACCCGCGGCCAGTACAAGGACAGAACTTCAGTTTTTGCCTGAATAAAAAGTGTATTCTTGTAGCATTTTAGTTCTTTATTCTGTTTCCTATAATAACATTTAGGTGTTTTCAGATACAAGAATAACTTGTTTTTATGTGACTATTACATAAAATATAGAAAATAATTTTGTCCTAAAATCTCAGGACATTTGCCATATTTTCACATTGTTTGCAGGACACAACTGCCCAAAGAGGGACTGTCCCTGTAAGGTGGGGACAGGTGGTAACCTACTTTCTGGCAGATTGAGTGCTGTGTCTCGCGCGACAATATTAAGCATACGGCCCGGTCTGTCTTTAATATGTGGAGTCTCTACTGTAGTCCCCTATCTGTATTCCTGTGTTATGCCTTACTACAGCTGTGCATGATTCCCACCAGGTTTGCAGTTATGGGTGCCATCTTGGCGATGCGTTTGTCCATCCATGGGAACTGCCTAATGGACATAACTGGTATAAGAATGGCTGTACACATTTCACAGCTGCATTTTGCATTCTCGGTGGATGATTTGCATTATGTGTACTGCATGGAGTAATGCATATGCTATACCCACATCCCTCCTGCACGAGGCGGGACAGCGGATCATCTGCCAATCAACACGAGACCCATTTCTGCATACCCATTGATCCCATGGCTGCAACCCTCGGCGGTACCCATTGCACATCCTCCATGTGCGGGGAATGGGATGTGGGCGCACTTCTATGGACTCGACAATCTGGAGATTTCTGTTCTTATGTCCTGCATTTCATGGACAGTTGTCCTCAACCTTGAACACGCTGTTGGTGCATATGTATGTAGCTGTGCCGTAGTCACGGCTGTCACTTCATCTGGGTCTCGATGGCAGCCAGTTGACATTCAACGTCTGGCGGATACATTTTGGAGTTACTACAATGGACACAAAGTGCATATGTAAAGTGTAGAACATGTTGGACTGTGTCCCATCTGGCCAGTGGTTTTGACTGCTGCTGTATGTTCCCCAATCGTGGATGTGTGTTTGACTACCCATATTATGTAGTGCTCTGAACCCATGTTTTACTACGATTAACCCAAATGGTGTTAATCTAATGCTGCAGGTTGGCAACTGCTTTAAGTAATCCTCAGAAGTCCCAGTAGGACATATACGCCACTGTATTGTCAATATAACACAGCCAGAACATGCTTAGAGACCTATTAGTTATTCATTGAAGGGATGTTCTTTATAGCGGGCAGCCAGTGTTTCAGCATCCTATGACCTTCTAGTTGGCGTTGTTGGTGTGCCATTAGTATGTGTTCCACGAGGTGCCCATTTGTTCTGCAGTGTTATGGCGGAAGTAATCCCCATGTTGTTGCCGGCGACAGATTGAGTGCTGTAATGCGCCCGGTATTAGCCGCGGCTCTGGATTTCTATGGGGTGTGTCTACTGTAGTTGCCATCTGCATTTCCTGTCATTAGGCCCCTTACTGCAGCTGTGTAGATTCCACCAGGCTTGCAGGTATGGGTGCCATCCTGGTCATTGAAGTAAACTTGTCCATCCATAGGAATTGCCTACTGGACACTGTTATAGCCTGTACACATTTCACACACCTGCATTTAGCATTATCCGGTGGATGCTTTGCATTATTAGTGGGGAGTAGGTCATGTGCTACACCCACATCCCTCCGCAGGCGGGACAGCGGATTATCTGTAAACAACACCGAGCCCCATTTCTGCATACGCAAGATCCCATGGCTGCAACCCTCAACGAGTACCCGTACATCATCCTTCATGTGTGCCGGGGACTGGGATGTGGGCCTTACATGTATGGACTTAATGTCGATCACTGGGGATTTCTGTTAATATGGCCTGCATTTCATGGACACTTGTCATCAACGCTAAACCATGCGCTGGTGGTGCATATGTCTAACTGTGCCGTGGCCCAGTCGCGGCTATTCATCGTCCATCTGGTGGTGGTAACAGCTGGATGGAATTCTGTTAGGATGAATTTTTGGGTCTACAATGGACACCAATGTGCATATGTAAGGATTAGATGTTGCTGGACTGTGTCCAACTGGCCAATGGTTTGACTGCTGCTGTATGTTCCCCAATCCAGCGGATGTCTGTTTGACTACCCATACTAAGTGGTGCTTTCACGTAAACCAGGTGTTTTAGGAACTGAGGAACAAATGGTGTACATCCAAAAGATGCAGGTTAGCAACTGCTTTAAATTAACCTCAGGCGTCCCAATAGGAAATATCTGTCACTGTATTTTTCAACATGCCAACACCACCAGAACATGTTGATCCCTAATGTATTCATTGAAGCACTGTTCTCCTTTATAGGTGGGAGCGCGCATAAGTTTACATATCCTGGTTGGTTACGTTGTTGGTGTGCCGTGGTATGTGTTCCACGGAAGGTCACCCTTCTGTTCCGCAGTATGGTAGCGAGTGATCCCCATTTTGTTGTTTCGCTGTGCAGATTGAGTTAATGCTGTATGCGCTGTAGGGTGTTGCGCGGTGGTCCAACTTTGTATGGGGAATGGCTGTGGTCCCTTATAATGTGTATTTCCTGTGTTATGTGCCTTACTGCGGCTATTGTAATTCCACCTGGTTTGCAGTTATGGAGTTGCCGTATCTTAGTCGTATGCTTGTCCATCCGTAATTGCCTACTGGACACTGGTATAAGGGCTGTACACATTTCACACCTGCATTTAGCATTCTCCGGTGGATGCTTTGCATTATTAGTGGGGGAGTAAGGCAGGTGCTATGCCCACATCCCTCCCATGGGGGCGGGACGATGAATTACCTGCCAAACAACTTACGAGCCCTGTTTCTACATACCCAGGATCGCCTTGGCACTGCCAAACACTCAGCAGTACCCATTACATCCGTCATGTGTCGCGGGACTGGGATGTGGATGGCCTTGTTTCTATGGACTCGGAACTCTGGGGATTTCTGTGCATATGTCCTGCATTTCATGGACACTTGTCATCAACTTCTAATGTAATAGCAGCTGGTGGTGCATATGTCTAGCCGTGCCGTACCAATTCTGGTGTGCAGCTTCTTCTGGTTGAGCGATAGCGACTATGTGATGTTCCATAGAGTATCAATTTTTTGGGTCCTACAATGGACACTAATGTGCATATGTAAAAGTGTAAGAACTTGTTGGACTGTGTGTTCCATCTGGTAGGTGGTTTTGACTGAACTTCCTAGTTGGCGTTGTTGGTGTGCCATTAGTATGTGTTCTGGGTCACCCATTTTGTTCCGCAACGCCAGCAGCGGTAATCCACATTTTGGTCGCTGGCAGATTGAGTGCTACGGATCGCTTTGTAGTACCCGACTTTGTATGGGGAGTGTCCACTGTAGATTCCCACCTGTATTTCCTGTGTTATGCATTCCTGCAGATGTGTAATTCCACGGTTTTGCAGTTATGGGGTGCCATGTTGGCCATACATCGTTGTCCGTCCATGGGTAATGCCTACTGGACGCACTGGTATAGGGCTGTACACATTTCTCCAGCTGCATTTAGCATTCTCCGGTGGATGTTTTGCATTATTAGTGGGGAATAAGCGCATGTGCTATACCCACATCCCTCCGCAGGCAGGGGCGGCGGCGACTTATCTGCCAAATAACACCGAGCCCCGATTTCCTGCATACCCCAGGATCTCATGGCGGCTGCAACAGTCGTCAGTACCATTACAAATCCTTCGTATTGATTATTGGGACTGGGATGTGGACGAACTTCTATGGCATGGACTCGACAGTCTGGGGTTTCTATTCATATGTCCTGCATTTCATGGACACTTGTCATATTAACATTAAACAGCTGGTGGTGCATATGTCTGACCCAGCTGTGCCGTGGTCACGACTTCTTAAACTGCTTCTCTCCTGGTTGAATGATGAAGGCTGGCAGGTACTCCGCCTGCGGGACAATTTTTGGGTCCTACAATGGACACCAATGTGCATATGTAAAGTGTAAGAGCTTACATTGGACTGTGTCCATGGCCAATCGGTTTTGACTGCTGCTGCTTATGTTCCCCAATCGCGGATGTCTGCTTGACTACCCATAGTGTGTAGTGCTACGGAATCCAGGTTTTCCAAAGCCATAACCAAATGCTGTACATCCAATGATGCAGGTTAACAACCGCTTTAAATAATTCCCAGAGGTCCCAGTAGGAAGTATCGCCACTTTATTGTCGGAATGACACCACCATAACAGGTAAATCACGAGCACTTTGGCCCGGTCTTACCCATTATTTTGCAAATTATTACTTAACTTAACACATATCAATAAATGTATAATAATACATATTGTGATACTGAAGTTAATCTATGTTATTTGGACCAATGGATTCTGCTATTATTGACATCACGATGCTGTAAGGTGTTGCGATTTACCATACACATGGCTTTCTCAAAGGCGAATTCACAATTCTGAACACTACTGTGGTCTTCTCCTTTAAGGACCCTGAGCCAGTGGTCAACATTACTCAAGCCACTGCATCACTTACATATGCCTTCTACCGGCACCTACAGGACTGCATGGATCAGGCATTCCCTTCCAACTGTGGTTCATTGTACCAATGCCAGAAGCATCCAGTGTGGTGTACCCCAGCCATACACAAGCTGTACAACGAGGAGGAGTGCCTACTGCACAAGGCAGAGCAGACACCTTGGCAATTGTATTGACACCCTTGCTCATTATATGTGAAGAGCTACAGGCTGACATGACATAGTCGGGGCAGGTTCACAGATATATATCTCCAGGGACTCGACAGACAATCATATGGCCTTCATTTGCTATACTGGACACCTGGGGTAACTCCCAGATATGCTCTGACTGGGTTCACAATGATGTGGAGTTTACTGAACATACACATTGCCAACATCACGGGCTGACAGGTTACGGTGAAGAACATCTCCACCCCTCCCCACATGGAGAGATGTGTACCAGCCGGTTTAGTGGTCCCGAATGTTCTGCTTATGCAGGTGCAGGACATGCTCTGTCCAAGGTAGTGAACACAGCATCCATGGGACCAGCTGGTGTCCCACGACTGTGTACTCCTTCTTGATCTCATTGAGGAATTAGACCCACAGTTGGGACAGCTGTTTATTCTTAGCCTCACCTCAGGGGTAACGCATTACCCAAGTTGTGGCGCACGGCGATCTGTAGTCCCACTTCACAGGGCCAGTGCCTCCACTGACCCTGGTTATTACCGTCCCATTACCATGAGAAGACTTATCTGCAAAGACATGGGAAGGATCTTTACTTGTGTGGCGGCCCATAGATGGCGACATAGGGGACCTGCATGCTTTGCATCCAACCCAGTTTTGCTTCGGTCAGGCGGTACATGCGTTAAATCCTGGTTGGCGTTTAAGGGACAGTCACGAAGGCCATTGTTGAGGTCATGCAGTCCCATACAGCCTACCTCGACCTGGCAAGGGCTTCAACACAATACCCCCTCGGGTATCATTGATAAACCCATCGCGGATGTGAACACGGCATTGCAGGATGGGTTGCAAATAACTAACTAGGTGACCACGACCCAGCGGTCATAGTTGCTGGCAGCATGTCGGACTTACTGCCTGTCACCGAAGGCCCCGGAGGTGTCCCACCCGGGGCTCTGCCCTGGGTCCACTCTTTTCTACATCTACATTTCCACGAGCCTACAAGCACACACAGGGTGTTATGGCGGCATTGTTTGTAGATGGCTGCGAACCAGGTGCCATAGGTGGGATGGCGGACATCACAACTGGAGATATCCTTCAAAGGGCCTCCCAGATATGGATATCTGCTGTCAGGGACAGCTGAAAGCCTACAGCTACATGCCAGGTGATGCATAGTCATACCATCCGGGAAGGGCGAGGTCACCCTGTCCCACGGCATATGGGTGGCAGTCCACTGAGCACGGGTGGAATTACCGGGATCTGGGGACCAGGTTGTCAGTCACCATTAGATTTCCGTTAGGCACCTGCGTTGCTATAGGTGGTTCGGTAGAACTTCTACATTGCCGCCTGATCGTTGCAGGGATTCGCATCTAGATCGGGGGTAGGTCATCGTCTCCTTGTACTCATTACTCACATTACACCTATGATTGGTACATTGCTACTTATTCGGAAGGTAACTGACCCGACACCTACAGCGGCTGGGGAGGCGCCATAGGTTAATCGTCAGACAGATGCAGGGTGTCAGGGATTTGTGTTATTCTGCCCCACTGTATGGACCCTGCTCCATTCAAGTCACATACCTCTTATTCGAGTGTTGACCACCAATGTACCTGACATCACGAGGCCATGTCGACCCATATTTGATGACTATGCTTCACCTACTGGATCTACATCCTCCGGAACCACAAGGGCAGGTGGCGTGAACCTTGACCACGGTCATTAATAGAATGTGTTGGAGTAGTATTTTGCCCATCACCCAGACACTCACTATGCTGTGGATCTACATCACAGTACACATGTGAGGCAGAGAACCTTGCTAGCCTTGTTCGGGGGATTTTGTCACAGTTGGATGGGGGATTTGCAGATATACCCCCAGGGATTACATCATTGTCACTGCTTGACAGAGGGTACCGCACAGCAATATAATCGGCATTTATCTCCAGACGAGGAGGGTTAGCAAAGGGGAAACCTAGCTATGGCCTAGGGTTATGGCTGCCCTTGGGTAGATAGCCTACTCTGTACCTATGGACCTATGAACCTACGTTCATAGTTTGTCCCATTCACACTTGTCTATCCCTATCCTCTTTCTCATTAATGTATATTTCTGTGTACGCATTGATTGAACTCTGTATATTACCTGCAGGTATGCTGTCTACAGTGCACATACGTCACGGTTGATTACAGTGTATCTCTGTGTACCTACCTCTGTGATACTGAGGACTATCCACACATCCTTCACAGCATTACATGCATATGTCCATTCTATTATTCTTTGGCCCTAAGGGGGTGTTAAGGCAATGGTTACACATGTCCCTGTTTGTCGCGTAGCGTCATGGTGGTCTTTGACCAGCCTCCGCTGCTGTCGTGGGATGGATGGTGGTGTTGGTGTGTGTTTGGCATGTGTTTTCCTGCCCGGTACATCTATAATGTGGGAGGTGGGGTTGGCACATGTTCACTGCCTCTTTGCAGGGGGCCCCATCCTGGACTTTTGTGTCATGCATCTACACGCAGCACGTGCCATATGTCCTGTGCTATTCCCACAGTGCGTGTATGCCTTCATGCATTACTACTGTGTGTTACTGGCTGTTTGTATGTGGTACATTTACCATGGCTATTATAAGTGGATGGCTTGTCCTATTCCCATGCTATGACATACCCATCCATCCAGGCATATGCATGTTATTCCATCGCTGCGATGGCACGTGGAGTGTTTGGCGTCAGCGGCAGCTTCTCTCAACATGTGATGTCCCAACCCTTCCCCTTCTGCAATCGCGTGTGGCACCTGTTAGAGCGATCCTGTTTGATAGGCAGATGTTCCGCTATATGTGTGTTGTGTTTGACATGTCTGCATAGCTAATCATCGGTGCGGTGGCTGAACATACCGCCTTGTCCAGATATTTATTGCAGTTATGGACACCGTGGGCGTGTGCCGCATATGGGGTTCGACGGGTCCATACCACATGCGGGATGTACACATTCTGCCGACACATTCACATGCAGCCATTTGGATATCTGTACCTGAGGCGGGTTGTTAACATGTGGGGTACATATTTGCCCGGCGTGGCACTGCCTAGGAACCAATACTTCTTACCACTTTTCAGGTATGCCCATGGGTATTGTAGGTGTGTAGCTGCGCCAAAGGCTGCTAAGCTGGAATTTGGGTGCCGATGATTGATGCGATGGAGTGCGGGTTACATGCGTAAAGCCAGGGGGCTGTTGTGTATTACATTTGCATGCATGAGTTCTGCTTCTGGATATTATGCAGCAGACATCGCCGATCCCTATGTGTATCGCGACGAGCGCGCAGATTGCTGGGTGTGGTAATTTTATATTGCTTTATGCACATATGTTTGCCTGTATTTAGGGTATCTTGTTTTCCTTCTTGTTGTTATATCGACCGCGGCTACCCGGCTGTGTACTCTCACACTACTGCTGGTGACCATGCCCATGTCGCTACTTCTGTATATGTCGATTGAAGCTGACATGCTGCAGTTACACCTTCACTGGGTATGCCCACTGATGACAGTGCATTCTTGCGGGCCGGACCGCGGTATTACTGGCGTATCCTTTATTCGCTTGGGCGAGATTTTATACGCCGGACCGATGGGTTAATGTTTCAGTTCTCCGTTTGTTGGAGCCGGGTACTATGTTCGCATAGCCTGCGTCACGTTTCATTCTCAGCGTGGGCCGTGGCTGGATGCGGTTACTATTACAGGCGGACTGTAGCGGTCAGCACTTTAGGTTAACTCATAAGCCTGCGGCTTAAGTACGCCTCGGGCCAGCATCCCTGCTTGGGCTGCGTTCCGCGTGCCCTACATGCATTAATCTGTGGTTGAAGTGCAGCTCACTCCATTACTATGCATATGGCTGCTTCGCCGACTATTCACTGCACAGCCGGTATAGCAAGCCTTACGACGGCCTTCGCGCCGAACTTCATGAATCGGGGTATGCCAATATTCAAAAATAATACTTCCTTTGGTACTTTTCTTGTGTTCATGCAAACAATGTAGGTTTATAGCAAATTCTAGTTCAATGGGAACTTGTGGAAATAACAAGACCATATAAGACTACATACTATTACCTTGCATTTCTAATTTTGTAGTTTATATTGCCAAGTGTGAATTCTTCAATACAAGTTTCTATATTACGGCAAAACTATTGGGACATAGAAGAATTTATGAACACACACATTGGCTGTGTGAAGGATTAAAATAGCGCTTTAGCTAGACACATGCTTTTAGTGTGTAAAAATTTAAAAAAATACACTTTTTTGTGTTAGAAAAAGTCAACTCAGAGTTTTTTTCAGGTGATTGTAAAAGTTTGCTGGAATGTAAGGAAAGTAAATGGCAAATTGCTTTAATGGCAGATAAAAGTCCAGGGCTTAATGAAACTATCAATATCAAATGTTTTTTAGTTATGTAGAGATTATAAAACTGTTATTCAGTATATGCTTTTTTTAAAGTGCGTTATATATAATTTTTAAAGTCTGTTATAACTTTAAAAATAGTGGGCATTACATTATTTTATTTATTTAATTATTTCTTTTATGTATGATTGGTTAGTATTTCATTG
>NW_025050913.1:0-2500 GCF_019279795.1 Protopterus annectens
TGACCTCTGCAAGAAGAGTATTTGAGTTGCAATTCTATGCGAGTCAACCGCTTTCTCATTTTACATAGAGATACGGTTTCTTTGAGAACCAATCCTTCATTTATGCCTAATATCGGAGCTTACATTAAGTGAAATTATCCATCTCCATGTTTTCTTTTCTGAACCTAAAAGTAAGGGAGAGAGGATGCTCCATACCTTGGATGTCCACAGACAACTCTAGTGCAATCTTGACAGAACTAAATCTTTCTGATCTTCCTGTGTCAGAAACAGACTATTTCCAAATGGTTGCCTAAGGCTATTACTTTTTGTTATACTTATCATGACAAAACTGTTCTAGGCAGGGTCAAGTCACAGTCTACTAGGGCCTAGATTCATCTATGACTTTTTGGAAAGGAATAGATTGCCAAATTATTCTAGAAACTGCTACTTGGTTCTCTGTACATACTTTTACAAAGCACTATAAGCTTGATGGTATACATGGATTTGAGTGAACGGCAGATGGCCGATCGGAAAACGTTCGACAGCAGTTCTGCAAATGCACAGAATTGCGAACACAATGTAGCCGAAATGCAAAATATTCCCCTCTTTTTAACCCATGGTAGCACTTGTTTAGGTAGTAGAGCACTCAGAAATGTCGAATTCCAAATTTTTTATGACATTCCGAGCATTGACCCCTGGAGCTTCGACATATAGGTTTGTGGAAACCGGGCTTTGACCATCAGTCACTCGGTCGTATGAATGTAAACTAAGCTTGAGTCATTCTTTAGGTTCAGATCAAGCTTTGCTAGGACCATTCTCGAGGGACTCCTGGACTCTTCTCCTTCCATCTCCCAAATGCAGTTAGCCAAGGTAATCTACCCATATAGCCAAGGCTGTTGCAGCAGTAATCAAATCGATGAACACAGCATACTTGTCTAAGTAAAGCTTGCCATAACAGTAGATAGGTTCATAGGTAGGTACTAGGCTACTGGCCCTAGGGCTGTATAAGCCTAGACAAATGTACCCTGGCTTTCGCCACCCAAGAAAATTATTTTTCTGTGCCACTGTCGAGCAGAGCCACAGAAGTGATCCCCGGGGTGAATTTCCTATATCCCATCCAATCATCAGGATTTTTCTTGAAGAGTGCTAATGAGGAGCTTTGATTGATATAGATAGGTAGTTTGTTCCAGAGTATGGGAAGTCTCTGGGACAGGAATCTATCCCTCCAGCATGTTCTGTTTATTGTGGTGATGAGGTTTAGGTCCCTAGAGCGTGTAGCTCGTAGGGATTGGGATTTCTTTAAGTGGAGCATGTCTAAAAGCTCTGGGTTTGACATAGCTTTGTGTTTTAGGCAGAGATCGCCTCTGAGTAGGCGATATACAACGGAGTAAAGCTGCAGTTTTTTGAGACGGTCTGTGTAGGGCATCTCTTTGAGACCGGTAATCCTCTTTGTGAGGTATTTCTGTGGCCTTTCCAGTTGTTGTAGATGTCTTGTGAGGTACATACCAAAAGGAGCATTGTACTCTATAATGGGTCTAATGAGTGACGAGTAGAGGGGAACAATGACCTCTTTTTTCCTGGATAAGAAACCTTTTGTGATGAGGTGTGCCACATAGAAGGATTTCCTGACTACTGTGGCGATGTGATTATCAAAGGAGAGACTACTGTCCACCTGTGTCTCAAGGTTTCTTATCACACTTTCAGTGTTAAGTAGGCTACCACCTATGTGGTAGTTCATGGGTACTGAGTTTTTACCAAAAGGGATGACAATGCACTTTTTGGCATTGAGCTTGAGGCCATGGCTTTGACACCAGGCATCTGTCTCAGTGAGGCCCTATTGTAGGATGTCCACATCTTTTGGAGTTTTGATTATAGCTCCTAGTTTGCAGTCATCTGCAAACTTCATTAGCCAAAGACCTTCTGTGTTGGCCTGTACTTCAGAGAAGTAGATACCAAACAGGAGGACCCGGACTGAACCCTGTGGTACTCCACTCTGTCACTGGTCTGAAGTTGGATTTGGAGTTCTGCCATTTTCACAGTGTGGGTTCTATCAGTGAGCCAGTTGGCAACCCATCTTGTGACATAGGGATTTATACCTAGTTTAGTGAGTTTATCTATAATTCCAGAGTGGGGGATGGTGTCAAAAGCCTTGGCGAGATTTAGATAGGCTGTTTGAACCACCTTACCCTCATCTACACAGTGACTGCTTCAAAGAAGTCTATCAGGTTTAGGAGACATGATCTGCCTTTTACAAACCCGAACTGGGTGGGGTCCTGAGTTTAGAGATTACCAATGTCATTGTTTATAAGTTCCATGATGATACGCTCCATAGCCTTGCAGACCAGGCTCGTTAGGCTCATGGGGCAGTAGTTGCTGGGGTCTGTGGTGGCTCCCCCTTTGTGGAGTGGGATAACTGTTGCTGTGCACCATTCATAGCCTGAGGTGAGGCTATGATTGAACATGGTACTTAGGTGGGGTGTCAGTTTGTTCTGTAGTTCATGTAGAACACAGCCTGGGATGT
>NW_025050913.1:7500-12881 GCF_019279795.1 Protopterus annectens
TGCTATTCTGTGCTGCAGTAGTGACTAAAGCTGCAATCATGTCTGCTTTAGTCAGGTTAGCATGCACCAGTTTTTTAGCCTAGCATATCTCAGCCATCTGGCTCCTTGTCAGCTTGGCATACTCCTTTGCTGACATACTTGCCTGCTCTCCCTGACTATCTAAGCTAACAAAAAAATGAAACAATTGTGATATGAACTCTGAATGTTCACTGTGTGGTTGAAAGTACAGACACATTTAGTGACC
Source organism: Protopterus annectens (assembly GCF_019279795.1). Taxonomy (NCBI): domain Eukaryota; kingdom Metazoa; phylum Chordata; order Ceratodontiformes; family Protopteridae; genus Protopterus; species Protopterus annectens. Next base: position 7,745 of record NW_025050913.1, read on the forward strand.
ACTGTACACAGGCTACAGGAATTCAATATCTACACCACGACAAGCCAATTAATATGTGATGTGGCTAACTCACCACTGTCAACCAATTAGTATGTAATATGGATATCCCACCACTGCTAACCAATTAATATGTGATGCCCCTGCACTGGCCCAGTAATCAAGGAGCCTCAGTCCTCACCACTGGCAGTAGTGAGGGATGTACACAATGGGAGGATGGCAAGTGCACACACACACACACACACACACACACACACACACACACACACACACACACACATACACTAAAGTACAATTTCCCTTAAGAGCACACAGAGATAAACAGCCGGTCTGAGGGCTGGTTTCTCCTTTTTTCTCTAGATCCCCAATAAGACTCCCCCAATGGCACAGCTATAGGGTTAAGATCTGAGCTGAGGAGTCAAGCCAAGACCTCCAGCACCCTCTCTCTCCAGCCAGTGCTTTGTGTCCCTGCCCAAGTAGCTGACACACCCACACACTTTGAGATTTGATTTATATACAAGCCCACAGACACTCCTGGGGAAGGCTGGCACAGGTTTACTAGCTATGCCCCCTTCTCCCCAGACTATAAGGTAATTATCACTGCCACCAACCTCTCTTTATCAGCTACTTAAGGCCCTTACAATGGGTGACCAATCCTATTGTGTAATGTTATTGTTATCCAAATGGTAAGTGTGACCAAGACTTGCAAGGCTGTTTAGGAGTGGCTTGTACAGTTTTACCAAATACATATGCAAGTACTCTAAGAGCTTAAATATGTCTCACACATATCAGTCACAAAGATAGGTTTAAATATATTTAATAATAAATAATAAAAGAACAAGACAATACTCAATCAAAACAGTAACTACAGAATTCAGAATCACAGGAAATATTTTAAAACAACATTGCAGGACAGTCTCAAATAAAGACAGAAAACATCTAAACTAATCTTTACTATATTCATATCTATATCTAAGAGAGATACTATGCCCAAGTCTTACTTACAGAACAAAGCAAATGCAGATGAGTGGATGTTCTCGCAAGGTCCAAGACAAAACAAAAAATGCCCAGTCTGAGAGTTCTTAAATCAACAATATCACATTTTACTGCTGGGTTAGTCTGGATGACATAGTTTTTTGTCATCTGACTTCAGTTCCCAGGCTAAACCAGAAACTAATAGATTTTTAACTTCTCTGTGTTAAAAATACATATCTCTCAGATGTGCAGCTGCTAGGAAGTCATGAAGCAATAAAGCGCTTTTCCTTTTAAAATTAGTTATTACTTCTCTCCAAGACAATAGAAAAAACTTCTAGCTCTAAACATCCAGTCTTCTTGCTACTTTGAAACTAACTTTTATACACATAGCAAAACATTTAATTTCAGCTTATTTTCTTGAAGTTTTGTAAGTTAATCTTCTATGTTCCAGCAGGGTATGCTGTGGTTACATTCTTGAAGCTCAGTACATAACATACAGTTCTGTATAAATCATATCAATATTCACAAATAACATAGAATTATTTACAAAATTCTAGATAGCTGTGCTGGCAGTGTCACATTTCTCCCTACTCAAAATCTCAAGCTAGTTTTTCAAGTGACCCTTGAGAAACATTGCTTGATAGGGTTGAGCTTATCTGGGAATACCTTACCCCAGTCCCTGTCTTGAGACCCCTTCTGTGTTGGCATTGATAACCCTGCTGTGGTGCTGCACAGTCATATCATATGGTTGCAACCCTAGGTTCCACCTTAGTAGCTTGGGTTTTTACTGGCTGGCTCAATGTAGCCATGTTAAGGGGTTGTGGTCTGTAACTACAGTGAATTTCCTTCTATACAGATAAGGCTAAAGTTTCTGCAGTGCCCACACTATGGCTAGGCATTCCTTTTCTACAGCTGCATAGCATTCCTCCCTGGGTTGGAGCCTACAACTGAGATATGCCACTGAGTGCTCTTCTTTCTCTGAGGAAACCTGGATAAGTACAGTCCCCACTCCATGGTTCAAAGCATCCATCTGCACAACAATTTTTTTGCTGCAGTCTGGACTGGCTAACACAGGGGGTCCTCCCAGAGCTCTTTTAAGTTTCTGGAATGCCTGCTCATATGCTGAGGTCCAAACTACTTTATCTGGCCTGTTTTTCCTTGTCAGGTCTGTGAGGGAAGCAGCTATGGTACTATAAATGGGGACAAACTTTCGGTAGTAACCCGCTGTCCCTAAGAATGTCCTCACCTGCTTTTTGATAACAGGGGCAGGCCCTGCCTGAATGGCTTCCACTTTGCCAGGCTCTGGCCTGATCTTACCACTCCCCACTGTATGTCCCTGGTAGGAGACCTCTGCCATACCCACCTGACATTTGCTGGGCTTAATGGTCAACCCTGCCCTCTGTAGTCTGCCCAGCATCTCCATGACATGCTGAAGGTGCTCTTGCCAGGAATGGCTGTAGATGGCAATATCATCTAAGTAAGCAAGGGCAAAATCTCCTTCTCCTGCTAGGATACGACCTACCAGCCTCTAGAAAGTCACTGGGGCATTTTTCATCCCACAGGGCATCTTTGTGAACTCATACAAGCCAAAAGGAGTCAAAAAAGGCTGACCTCTGTCTAGCACTGGGAGTCAAGGGCACCTGCCAGTAACCCTTGGTAAGATCAGTAGTGGTAAGATACTTAGCCCCACCCAGCTGCTCTCGGGCTTCATCTGTCCTAGGCATGGGGTAAGCAGCTGACTCTGTGTGACCATTTAATTTCCTGTAGTCCACACAGAACCTGGTGCTGCCATCTTTCCTTGGTACCAGCACCACTGGGGAGGCCCAGGGATTGCTAGACTCCTGAATTACCACTAGTTCCAACATTTCCTGTATCTCCTCTCTCAAAGTCTGTTTGACCCTCTTAAGCACCCTATAAGGGGCCTGATTAATAGGCCTTTGGAGTCCTGTATCCTCATGGTGCCGCACCAGGTGGGTACACCTTGTTTTCTCAGTGAACATGTCCCCAAACTCCTGTAACACTGCTTGGATTTCTCGAACCTGGGAAGGGGATAGCCAGGGGACATTGCTACCCCTTCCACTGAGGTGTCAGTTTGAGCCTCACTGAGGAGATCAGTCACCAGACCCCCCTCAGACTCCTCCTGCCATCCACTGCAAATACTCAGCACAAGGACCTCCCTATCATGGTATGGTTTCATCATGTTGACATGGTTCAATTTGTGCCCCTGCCTCCTGCCTAGTAGTTCAACCATGTAGTTAACATCACTGACCTTCCTTACCACCTTGTAGGGTCTCTCCCAAGCTGCCTCCAGCTTGTTGTGTCTGACAGGAACGAGAACCATTACCTGCTGCCCTACAGCATACTCTCTAGCTCGAGCATTCCTGCCATACCAGACCTTTCTCTGCTGTTGTGCTTCTGCCAGGCTCTCCTAGGCCAAGCCCATGAGTTCCCTGAGGTTTAGGACATATGCCACAACAGGCTCCTTGTGGGATTCACACTCACCCTCCCACTCATCTCGAATCAAATCTAGAACTCCCCTCACCCTATGCCCATACAACAACTCAAAGGATGAAAAACCTGTGGATTCCTGGGGCACCTGTCTGTAAGCAAACAACAGATGGGGCAAATATTTATCCCACTCCCTCTTAAACTGATCTGCAAATGCCCTTAGCATTGTCTTGAGTGTAGAGTTTAACCTCTCAACAAGACCATTAGTCTGGGGATGGTAGGGGGTGGTCTTTAGGTGCTTCACCCCACAGTACTTCCATAGACAACCCAGGAGGTCTGACATGAAATTGGCACCTCTGTCAGTAAGTATTTCTTTTGGGAAACCTACCCTGCTGAAAATCTCTAGCAAAGCATTTGCCACCTTTTCTGCCTCAATGGAGGACAGAGCCACTGCATCAGTGTATCTGGTAGCATAATCTACTACCACTAAGATATATGTTTTCCCTGTGGAACTTGGGGTACTCAGAGGCCCCACAATATCCATAGCTACCCTCTGAAATGACTCCTGAATTACAGGCAAAGGCATCAAAGGAGCTTTCACCTTGCCTACCATTTGTCACTGCTCACAGGTCCTGCAGTACCCTTTTACATCTGTAGAAATCCCAGGCAAATAAAATGTCTGCATAATATGTCTCTTTGTACGTTTTATGCCCATATGACCTGCAAAGGGAATATCATGGGCTATGGCTAGAAGTGCCTGAGGGTAGGCTCTGGGCACTGCCAACTGCTGTATTCTCTCACCCTCTAGCCCTCCCTTAGGGGTCCACTCTCTGTACACTAACCCTTTATCCCAGTATACAGATTCCCCTTCCCTTGAGACTTAGGTGCCTCACTAGCTACCTCCCTCAGGCCTTGTAATGTAGGGTCTGAGAGCTGAGCCTGTCTCAACCTTCTCTTTGTAACCCTTCCCAGCTCCCCTAACACAAGAAGTCTAGCATCCTCTGATAGCGGTGCCTCACTGTCAGCCTGGCTACTACTACTCACCTCTGCCCTTGCAGTCACTCTATCCAAGGGAACATCAGTACCCACAAGCAGCTGTGTCTCACCTTCAGTCTTACTGCTACAGGGTAGCTCCCTCCCTGAAATAACCACCTCACCAGTCCTGGCTGCAAGTGTGCTGTCTGTCTGTGTCTCCCCCAGGCTTCCAGACCCACACGCTTGTCTCCAAGCCTAACTGCGTGTAACTGCATGCACACATGTTACTGCATTATCAAAATCATTCCCTATCAGGACATCTGTGGGGATATCCTCAAACACACCTACTTGCTAGCTTCCTTTTCCACCTTCCCAGTCAAGGTGAACCCTAGCCAAAGGTATTTGGAATAGGGTCCCTCCTAAAGCTCTGACTGGAGTAGACTGCCCAATGAAGTAGTGCTCCTCTGTAATCACTGCAGGCTTCACAATGGTTAGGTCAGAGGCTGTGTCTCTCTTATCAATGGCCTCTTTGCCATTCACTAAGATAGGATATAACCTCTTATGGTAGTTTGGTACTGTTGTCTCGAGAAAACCTACTGTTGGCATTTTGTCATTCACACTTACTGGCTCTTCCACCTTTTGTTCTCTATCTTGCCTCCATGGACATCTGTATACTACATGGTCCCACTGGTTGCATTTAAAACATTTAACCCTTGTTCCTGGATTTTGGGGGGGGTACCTG
>NW_025050914.1:0-12990 GCF_019279795.1 Protopterus annectens
AATAAAAAGGAAAAAAAAAACGGGGGGTTTTTGGAACGAGAAAGCACGGATAGGGTCTGAACCTTTAGGAAGGTGTTGAGGTTAGAAAGGTCAAGAATGGGTTCCCATGGGCCATCTTTCCTGGGAACCAAGAACATCCTTGAGTAGAACCTTCTTCCCCTTTGTAACTATGGGACTTCTTGGATAATTCCCTGGGATATCAAACCTTGGAGCACCTCTGTGAAGAAAAAGTACAGTTTTGTACCTACCATAAATGTAGATGTCCGATAGGCATGCATCTGCAGTCCTTACAAATGGGTTGTCCTGTCGTCAGGCAGCCCTTCGGTCGGCCGGATTCCAAAGTCTGGCCTCGGCTGGTGTCGCACTTCACCCGACGTCATAGCTGCAGTTATTCGGGTATAAAGGCATCAGCCGACGCCATTTTCCTCAGTGTTTCTTGCCCCAGATGCCAGGTGCCCTCTAGGAAGGCTAAATTTGGATTAATGCAAATGGTTCCAAATAGTAGAGAGCAAACAAAAAATAGGCATGTATGTACATATATACAAACAAATACACCATAATAGATTCCCCAGCTAGCTACAAGATGGGCAAATACCCTAGGAGTACCACAGAGGGAAGGAGGGTGGGTAATCCTGACTGCAGATGCATGCCTATCGGACATCTACATTTATGGTAGGTACAAAACTGTACTATGTCCTTCAAGGATGCATCTGCAGTCCTTACAAATGGAGTAGAATACCATAGCCAAACTGGGAGGAGGAGAAATAAGATTATGGTGTAGTTAAGATCCCTTACAAAACAGCAGTGGCAAAAGGAAACCTGCTCGGGATCTGGAGTATAAAGGTAAATTATAATGCTTGGCAAATGTATGCACGGAGCTCCAAGTAGCAGCCTCTAAAATGTCCTTGGTAGCCACTCCTCGTAAGAAAGCTGTGGTAGTGGCTGTAGCCCTTGTAGAGTGAGGCCTGATGTTTTCTGGAGTTTTCTTCCCATGGTAGGAGTAACAAAATCTAATGCAATTTCCTATCCACTTAGAGATTGTCTGTTTTGAAATTGCTTTTCCTTCCATTCCTGTTGCATATGCTACCAGTAGCTGGTCAGTTTTTCTGTTGCTCTTGGTCCTGTCCAGGTAGTAACGTAATTGTCTATGTACATCCAAGGTATGCAACAGTCTTTCTCCCCTGTTCTGTGGGTTGGGGAAGAATGTAGGTAGGTGGATAGCTTGATTTTTTGGCATAAAAGTAGGATTAGTTCTCATGGACACTAACTTGATGGAAGATCAGGAAGGGCTGTACTGCCATTAATGCCTGTAGCTCGGATACCCTTCTTGCTGAAGTGATTGCAAGCAGGAAAGCAGTTTTCCATGATAAGTATTGTAATTCTGCTGTTGCTGCTGGTTCGAAAGGAGGTAGTGTCAATTTTTCTAGCACAAAGTTCAAGTCCCATGCTGGCAATGGTGGCTTCCTAGGTGGTTTACATTTTTAATTCCTCTCAGAAACTGCCTGAGCAGAGGATGTGAGAAGACTGGAGGATCCAAGTTGTATTCTGCTGAAATGGCTGATGCATGAATCTTAATGGAAGAATAGGACAGGCCGTTGTGGAAGAGCTCTGCCAAGTATTCCAGGATGTTAGCTATGTTTACCAGTGACACATTCTCTCCTTTTGCTGTACTCCAAATGAGATATCTTTTTCCATTTTGCTGAATAATTTTTTCTTGTTGAGGGTCTGCGAGCCTCCAAGATAATGTCTTTAATCCTTTGAGATAAATCTGGGTTATTCGGTCTTATGCAATGTTCCAGGCAGCCAGCTGCATTGTTTTCAGGTTTGGATGCAGGGTTTTGAAGTTGTTCTGTGTTAACAGCAAGGGAACTAGGGCAGAGGCCATATTTGTTCCTGAGACATACTCCTCAGTAATGGGTACCAATGTTGCCTTGGCCAGTCTGGAGCTATCAGGATGATCCTTGGACGGTCTTCTTTGATCTTCAATAGCACCTTGTTCATCAAAGGAAGAGGTGGGAATGCATATGCTGTCAGGTTTTTCCAACTGAAAGATAGAGTCCACTTTCCAAGCAAGTGGGTGGTATGCGTCCTTGTGCAGAATTTTTTCAGTTGGTGATTGTGTGGGGATGCAAATAAGTCTATTTCGGTGAGTCCCCATTTCCCTGTAATGGTTTTGAAGATGTCCGGATGCAGCATCCATTCGTGGGCATCCGTGGCAGTTCTGCTTAGGATGTCTGCTAGCATATTTTCTTTTCCTGGCACAAAAATTGCTTGTAACTGAATGTTGAAGCTCAGTGCCACATTCCAGAGGTCCATTGCCATCCGGCATAGAGGGTATGAATGAGTGCCTCCCTGTTTGCTGATGTACCACATAACTGTGGTGTTATCCGTCCTTACCAGCAGTTGACCCTGTCGAAGAAATGGTCTGAATGCCTGAATTGCCAGTTTTACTGCCAGCATTTCCTTTTGATTTATGTGTAGGTGCAGCTGGTCTTGAGTCCATAAGCCTTGTATGCACTTGTCCAGCATGTGTGCCCCAACCGAGGTCTGAGGCGTCTGTTGTGATGGTCTGGCTTGGTTGGAGTGCTGTGGAAGGCAGTCCCTTGTTTGTTTGACAGGCCTGAGCCCACCATTGGAATTCTTGCTTCAGGCATGGAATTATTGGAATTTGGGTTTCTAGGCTGTGCTTGTGCTGAGACCATAAATTCCTTAGGTACCACTGTAACTTTCTCATATGTAGTCCGGCATGTGGAATCAATATTATGCAGGATGCCATGTAACCGAGAGCTTGCAGGACTTTTCTTGCTGTTAGCTGGTTCTGCTTTGTTAATGCCATGAAGTAGAAGAAGTTGCTCCTGTTTTTCTACTGTCAGGAATGCCATTTGTTTTGATGTGTCCAGATCTGCACCCAAGAAGGTTATCCTTTGGGATGGCATCAGCCTCGACTTTTTTATATTGACTGTGTATCCCAGGGCTTGTAGTAGATGAATGACCCTTTGCAAATCTTTTGTTAATTTGTTTTTGTTGTCCGCTTGTAACAGGCAGTCGTCCAGGTAAGGGTAAATTTGAATTCCCTGAAGCCTGCAATGAGCAATTACTGATGCCAGGCATTTCGTGAATACTCTGGGCGCAGTAGATAAGCCAAAAGGCAATGCTGAGAATTGATAATGCTCTGATCCTGCAAGAAATCTGAGTTATCTTCTGCAATTTGGTCGTATAGGGGCGTGCAGGTATGCCTCCTTGAGATCTAGAGTTACCAGCCAAGACTCCTTGCCCAGCATGGGAAGAAGCTGCTGTAGGGTCAGCATTTTGAATTTTGGAACAATGAGGTATGTGTTTAAAGCGGACAGGACGAGAATAGGCCTCCATTGGTTTTCTTTTCTTGGTACCAGGAAGAGTCTGGAATAAAATCCTTGCCCTTGTTCCATAGATGGTACCCTTTCTACAGCTCTCATCCTTAGTAAGTGAGTTATTTGTTCTAGAGCTTCTGTCTTCTGATTTGGAGGTAGGTTTGGCATTCCTCTCTTCCTTGGTAGAGTATGGAAGTGAAACCTGTAACCTTGGTCTATTGTTTGTAAAATCCATTTGTCTCCTGTGATGTAATGCCAGTTTACTGAAAATAAGGCTAGCTTTCCGCCTAAGGGTGCCTCTAGTTGTTCCCTGGTAGGCGGTGCCAGAGCCAAGTCACTGTGATTGTCCTGTGGAAGTGGTGTTGGCTGGATCTGTGGCTGTACCTCGCTGGTTGCTAGCCTGCCACTGACGTCCCCTGTAGGCACCTCTGGATTGACCCCTGCCTCTTGAGCGTCTATTCCTGCCTCTCGGAGCTCTGGAGGTGTCTGGAAAGGACCAATTCTTGGAAGGCCAGTTCCTGCTAAACCTTGGAGGCTGGACCTGCAAGAAATCCTTGACTGTCTGGACAGATTTTGCTTTCTCTTCCACCTTCTTCAGCACCTGCTGTGCAGGGGAGCCAAACAAATTGAGCTTATCCATGGGAGCATCTAGGAGCTTTGATTTAACATGGTCTGGTAAGGACTGTTCTTTTAACCATGCATGTCTTCTGATCACTGTGCCAGTCATGGCTGATCTAAAGGAAGCCTCCAGTGCATCATAGCCGCATTTTAAGGAATGATTACTGGCCTGCTGAATGTTATGTACCATTTCCTGTACAGATTTTTTGTCTAATGGTTCATCCGAGGACAGTTTTTTAGTTAACTGGTCTAACAAATTCCTGATACTGAATCATGTGGAATTGACAGTTCAAGGCCCTAGCTGAAAGAGTAGCAGAAGTGTAAACTTTTTTACCCCATCTCTCTAAGGCCCTAGATTCCCTTTCAGAGGGGAGGGGGTTTTTGGTAGAGGTAGCTGCTACAGCTTTGGGTCCCTGGGATATAGTTTCGGGATCTGCAAAAGGGGCCTTATACAAATGATAATGTGTGTCCGAACCCTGTAGTACCTATCGGGCTTAGCAGGGGCCAGAGGAAGAGAATCAGGAGCAGTACAAGCATCATTAAAAGCATCATCCACAACAGTAAGTACTGGAGGAATGGCTAAAGGCCTATGCTGTGGCAAATGCAAAAAGGTTCTAAGCCTTTTCCTAGAGTCTGAAAAATCCTGTCCCTGCCATTGAAATTGTTCCCTCATAGCATGCAAGGTTTCCCCAAAAGAAAATTCCTCAGGCGGAGAGGCAGAAGGAATGCACTCTTCTGCATCAGCGTCCTCATAAGGAGAAAAAGGGGCCTCTGGAGGGACTGAATTATCTGATTCATCAGAGGAGCCATCTGAAGAAACTGGCTCAGGGGGCTCTACTCTAGTCCTCTTCTCTGGAGGTGGGTGAGAGGCCCTGTCTGGATGTGGTTGGGATCCCCGGATCAAAGAAATGAGATCCTCTGCTAGACTAAGCATTTGTGAACTAGAACTGGGCCTGTGAGAGGGGGTCTTAGCAGGCACAGTTTTGGTAGTTTTTGCTGCTTTAGCCCTGGCAAAGGCCTTAATGTCGACATGGATGCAGAGGCCCTGCAGCTCCACGTGCAGGGGTAGAAATATCCAAAGGGATAGTATCTGATAAATCCTGTGAACCTGCAGGAGCAGGTGGGATTTCAATAGCAGATTCAGCCAAGCTGGATGAGGCCTCGATAGTGGCAAGCTTTCGGCCAAAGGAAGAACCGTGGACTCTGTTTCAGCGAAACCGAGACACTCATGATTGACTTAGCGGTTTCGGCGAAACCAGCGGACGATGTCGGTCCTTTTCCTTGCTTTTTAGAAATTTGCGTAGTCGGAGTATCCGACGGCATAATGTAAGCAAAAGTGGAGCCGAAAAACTCTTCAGCAAATTCAGACCGGCGTCTAAGCGTTAAGTCGGTTGAAAGAAGCTTACAGGCTAGACAAGCTGCTACATCGTGGTCTGGGCCTAAGCAAGGTAAGCAGTAAGAGTGGAAATCTTTATGAGGCATTTGTTTCCCACAATTTAAAACAGTTATTCACTTTTTCTGACGCCGGCTGAGGCAAGAAAGAGTCTAGCAGGGTACTTAGCTTTTAGAAGTCTTCGGTACTTGTAGTAGTAATCTCTGGTTCTGACCGACCGGCACTTGCGAACAGCTTCTGCTTGAGGCGCCACGCGGCAAGAAAGACTGGGGAAAATGGCGTCGGCTGATGCCTTTATACCCGAATAACTGCAGCTATGACGTCGGGTGAAGTGCGACACCAGCCGAGGCCAGACCCAGACTTTGGAATCCGACCGACCGAAGGGCTGCCTGACGACAGGACAACCCATTTGTAAGGACTGCAGATGCATCCTTGAAGGATATCAAGTTGTTCTCAAGGTCATTGAGGAATTCTCATGAAAGGAAGAGATTTTCAGACCATGAAATATCCTTTGGGGGAAATGGACAGAACCCATGAATCTTGAGTAATGTATTCACAGAGTGGAAGGGAGAGGGCAAGGCACTGAGAGAGGGGAATGTGACTAGAAGGAGCCAGGTAGTCACAGATTACTTGGCTTGCCTGGAAAGGACCACTTTTGAGTAGAAGGCGGCTGAGAGGGTTTAGATGGAGCACATCGCCTGGCACCCCTTTTACATCTATCAGGAGAAGTTCAAAACTGTTTTCTGATAAAAGCAGTTTTAACCAGGTAGCTCCTTTATAATTTGTGAACTGAAGACAAAAAATGTTTTAAATCTTGCAGCTCTTTACCATTCTCCTGCAGGGAGTTGAACAAGGTAGCAGCTGCAGTACCAAACAATGTATTGGTGCATCCATTACATTAGCCTTAAAGTTTTAAGGAAGTGGTTGAAGCCTTAACCCAAGAGCATCTCCTTAATACAGAGCCAGAGGCAGCAGCCCTAGCAGTGCTTCAGCGGCATCATAACTGCATCTAATGGAGAGGTGTACACTTGGGAAGATGCCCACAAAATACAGGAAAATTGAGAGATCTGAGAAAGAAGGGCCAAAGCATACTTTAGTCTTATGGGTTTGATGGTTATTAGCTCTAAAAGCAAGAGTAGCTTGAGGTATTCACCCCCCCCCCCGGTCTTTCCATGGTTTTAACCTCCTTATCTGGAGAGAGAAGAGAAGTAGAAGGCAAAAGTCTGGATGGCTTATCAGTAGCTACAGAAACAACCACTTGTCTGCAGCAGGGCATTTATAAAGGAATTTACATTCCTCTGGAACTTTATAGAACCTATCTGGCCATTTGGGGATAAGAGGTTGAGAGTCTGGACCCTGAGAAGCAGAAGTAAAAGCATCCAGAAAAGCTAGCAGAGCTGAAGGCACAGCAGAAGGTGACTCCATTTGGAGTAAATCATAATACCTCTTCCGCATATCAGTAATCTGTTAGCAGTCCCACTTGAAAAACTCTCTCATTCAAGCAATAGTCTCCCCAAAGTTATCTTCACCAGCAGACTCAGTTCCATTGGACTCCTCCTCTAGTGAAGCATACTCAGAGAGAGAAAAAATCTGGGCAAAGTATGTCAGACTCATCCACCGAGGAATCTTTATCCTCAGATAACAGTTGCTCCCTAAACCTTTTCTGAGGGAAAGCAGGAAGAAGGCTAGGAAGGGAAACACCAGTGGGAGGCTTCAAAGTCATAAAGGCAGTAAATAATCCTTGCGTGAAAGCTTCCAGTCAGATGGAGGTTCCAGAGGGGCTGGAAGATGTTTGTTTTTCCCTCTTTTTAAGGGGCACATCAACCTTGGGGAAGGTGGAGGTACCAGCAGGCCAGACGTAGGCCTGCATTCTATAACAGTCGTTAGTATGTCCTCACGAACCAGATCGGAGAAATACCTCTGGTGCCTTCCGAAATGAGCCTAGGTTTCCCTACTCATCCAAAACTGATGTTGACAAAACCTCCAAGGACATGCCAGTGGCAGACTCCCTGACTGCCTCCACTCCAGTACCTGGCAAGAAATCCAAGCCAAAATCCAAAATGGGCCTCCTAGCATTCATTGGCCATGACAAGGATATCTGAAATAGAAGGTGCAGTAAAAGCTTCCGGACTGAGTTTGACCTTCGCTGCAGGCTCAGCAGAAGAGCCCAACGTACCCTCAATAACGTCACTCACTAACCTCTTAAGTTTTTTGATTCTCAAGGAAAATACTGAGTGAAGGAGGCTATGCAAGGTTTTGGTAGGTTTAGTTAGAGAAAGACGTATGTAGAGAGCAAGACATATATGGCAGTGGCTAGGGCCTACACAAAACAGACACTGATTGTGACTATCTTTATATGTAGAATTTCGCTTCCACAATGGCACTTGCCTTTCCTGGATTACATACATCGGACAGTAAAGCAGTAGCAAAACTAAAAGAAAAAACTCCAAGGCACTTATCTGAACTGACTTGTACAGCAAACAATTCCTCGGGCAAGTAGACTGACTGTCAAAGATGGCATTTGGACTGGTGGCAGAGAAGTTCTGAGGATGGTATGTGTGGACATCACTTTTACGGCCAATGCCAGTTTTGGGCCTACGTGCAAAATCTCACGTACCTAGCAGTGGTAAAAGGCTTTTGTATACTGGCCAGACGCCAGGACTGTTGACTGTAACATAGGAATAAGACATCTGATAAAACTGCAAAGAATCAGAAGACTAAAATAAAGATGGCTGAGTATGAGGCTTCTCTAGAATAGCCGTTTCAAAAAACTTGTACAGTTATTTATTTTATTTTTACATTTGTTAACTGGGTTAGTCTGTCTGGGTTCTTAGAAGGCTTTTTTCAGCAGAGACCCAAGGAGAAAAGCTTCCCAAAAAAAAAGAACAAAGAAACAGATAACATTTTAAGTATACATACTTCTGAAGTAATTACATAACATACAATAAAGGAATATACAGAATGGATATACAATAGAATACATATATGGAAATTTTCACGCAGCATGGCAAAAAACTAAGCAGAAATATGGTAAGACTAAGGTGAATACATAGCTGAACCAAGGTACTAGGTATGAAGTAAATATACAGATAAAGTTGTGTGAACTTTGGAGTTAAAGAACAGTAATAAAGGATTATGTGAATTGAGTGTAACATGAGCTAACTAGTATGGAATATGATGGGAAAAAAATGAGTAGGTAGTAGTGAGAGAGCTAGACGTGATATAGTTAAGTTAGGTTATCCATGAATGTTTCTTTGGTATTAGTTTAGAGCCTGAACATATCCAATTTGATAGGAAAAAAGATTTAAGCTATTTCTTGAAGACATTTTTGTCTTTTAGTCTAAGGGCTAAAAGGAGTGTGTTCCAGTTTTTTGCAACTGAGTGACAGAGTATTTTCCCAAAGGTTTTACTTGGCTTATGAACTTCAAGGAAGTATTGATTAGTACTTCTTCGTGGGCATTGAGGAGTACTAAGTGTCAGAAAATTTGCAACGGATGGGCAGGATTTAGTATATTGTGGGCTATAAGGAGTTGGGACTGAGGCAGTAAGTTGGAAAATTCTGGCCAGTGTAAAGCCTTTAATGAGAGACAGTGATGGGATTTGTAAGGTTGATTTACAACAAATCTGGCTACTTTTCTTATACGTGGTTTCTAGTTTGGATATTAGGTTACTCTGTATATGGGTAAGAATAGGTGATGCATAGAGTAGGGATGGTAGAAGCAGGGACTGAGCAAGGGATGGCCTGGATGCACAGGGAAGAAACTTTTTGTGATGGTAAAGCAGACCACGTTTTTGGTGTTTTTTCTTTTTTTATTGAGCTATGAATGTGATGGTTGAATTTAAGTTAACCATTAATTATTGCTCCAAGGAGTTTTGTCTGGGTGTCAACAGAAAGTTTAGTTCCATTAAGGGAAGGTACGGAAAAGTTCTGTTTTGCATGTTCCAGATTTTTAGGTAGGAAAAGTAGTAGCTTAGTTTTTCTCACATTTAAGCAGGAGTTGGTTGGATTGTAGCCAGTTTTCAACTGAGTGGAGTGAGTTTTGTGTAAGGGATTGAAGGTTTTCTAAGTTATCAGCAGAGTTGATGATGGTAGAGTCATCAGCATACTGAATAAGACTGGATTGGGGCCAGGATGAGAAAAGGTCATTGGTAAATACATTGAAGAGGAGAGGGTCCAGGCAGAGCAAGCAAAGAAAACATGATATTTTCTTCTCTATCAGAGAAACTGAAGGTACAAACGGCATTAATTTTACGCAAGCACAATAAGCAACTGGACTGATATTCCACACTAGGATCAGTTAACTGAAAGGGAACGTGGAGTGTTTGGTCCAAACCTGGCCAAGATCTATATTAAGAAAAGATGCAACTGTACAAGCAGAAATAATTGATCCTAACAAATCTGTGACAGAAGGGGAAAGAATTAAAAACTGGGGACTGTTTGCAGAAAATGCCTATTCACTGCACACTAGGCAGAGAAGAAATATTTATCCCAGCCATCAGGAAATCTCAAGAGGCAGGTGTAAGATTTAAGCTGCTGTATCCACAGCTGACCTCAGAACATTTTTTCCTGGAGAATTGAGACATTTGTGGATGCAGAACAGGCAAAACAGGAAATAAAAGTTTATTCATCAAAAAGTGAGCTAGCAGAGTGGGACTCTATTTCTCATTATTCTGACAATAAAATTCAAAGAGAGAGCCAGTGATACTTTTCCAATGCTCCAAAGTAAAACTTGAGAAACAAGGTTCGAGTAGAACCAAGAGTACCTTGGAATCATACCAGTGTCTGGTGATGAGTGATGGAGAATGAAGGTCAGCAACATTGAAATTAGTGAATAAATGGGAGAGTATAAAGCATCAATCATGTTTGCGAAAAATGGCATTGCAAGAAAAATTGTCCAAAGAAGACTGGACTTTTACTGACTGTTAAACTTGTAGGTGAACTGCACAACCTATACTCTCCAATTCGCATTATTTATATTTCGGACAAAAGGGGAAAAAATACTAAATTTTTATTTGTATAAAACATTTCAGGATATTAACTACATGGTATACAGTAAAGCAGTTTCGAATAAGGTGTTATCAGGGATATTTTAAACAAGCATGTTTGTGGGAGGGGATTCTTTTCAGCAGCTGTTGTATGTACTATAGATACTAAAGTAAAGTATTTTTCTTTACTTGTAAGAAATGCAGTGTTTCCAGTACGAGAGAAAAGGCTGGACAGAAGCAAGATTAAGTTAATATCCCATGATCCTGGGCAACTGGTGTGTGGGTGAGGGTGTAAAAGTAAACCTAATACATTTTATGCAGAAGACATTTTCTCTTATTTTTAGAAAGGTGGATATCTACATTAATTCCCATGACTTAAGACAAACAAGTATTTTCTGAAGAAAGTAGGCTGAAAAATAAGAAAATGAAAGCCATGAAAAATGTTAAGATCCTTTACATCTCCAAATATATTAGCTTGTTTTCATTACCAACTTTCAGATGTTTCCAGTGGGAGTCACGTTTGCAGCTGAGGGCAGTTGTACATTCTCTTTCAGGTGAAATTTACATAGATTCCTTTGTGTATCTTCAGAGACTTTTTTTGTGGACTTATTTTTATTTACTGATATTTGATTACCAGGGAAGTCCATCTGGAGAGGAGCCCATTTTCAGCACAGGCCCGGGGATGAAAAGATCCCAAGTATTACAAAACATTTTAACAACAATTTTACAATCTTTAAAAATACAAAATCTATAGTTTAATTTATACCAAATTAGACAAAATATGAAAAAAACTGGTTGCAAAAAGATGCAAGGTATAGGACAATAACTCAATATTTACAGGAATTTTAGCCAGTTCATACAGAAACTAAAAGTTAGTTATAATACAAATAGAAACTGCAATATGAAGTGAGAGAAAAGCAGACTTGTGGTACACATTTAGAGAGAAACTAATGTAAGGAATTGAGTGAAGGGAGAGTAAGAAGGTGTAAGCTAAGAATAGGTTCACAAATAGGGAATATAGCTTATATCCTGGTGTTGAGCAAGAAAAAAGGTGACTTTGGCTAGAAGTCTTTTTGAATGGTTTTGAAAGATGGGGGGGGGGTGACTACTGACCTGATGGAAAGGGGTCCCAGCCCATAACATAAGCTTTCTGCAGGTGCAAGCAATTGATCTTCATAATTCTCAGCATTCTTTGCTGAAGTACATGCAAACCCTAAAGTTTCAATAGTAAGCAGGTCAATGAAAATAAAATTATGGGGAGTGAATAAGACAGCAACCTCGTTAGCAACGTGAATAAAGTATGTGTTAAACAGAACAATGTACAATTTAGCTTTAAAGACAGCCAGTGCGGTTTTTCTTAGGGTTATAGGCCAATGTTTTCTGCAAGCATACAAGCTGTTTTTTTCACATCTGACATGGGAATAGAAATCAGAAAAGGACATACAGCAATAAGAGAACACAGGCTGTAATGTGATTTAGCTTGTCTAATCTTAATTTTTGGTTTAGTAATACCTGTGAGTGCAGCTGTCAATTTAAGGCAATGTTCTCATCTGGGAGATTAAACTTCATTTTCTGAAGATGCACACAGTTGTTTGTTTCAAGTTAACAGGGAAGAGGTATTCTGAAAATGTGTTTAGTTTTTTTGTTCGATGGTTTTCATTAAAACAAAAATTCCTGAAAAAATAGGTTCAAATGGAAATAAACTTTTGCATTAAAAATCAGCCTGCCAAACTGTGTGCATGCAAGACAAAACTTGGAAATACACATGCAAAAAAAAAAAAAAAAAAAAAAAAAACTGTAATGTACATTAGGTGGGAATAACCATTTATCATAATGGCTACATTATCCATATTACTATGGCATGTAAACAGCCTTACAGGTACAGAAAAAATGTACTGAACAATATTCAGAAATGCAGAGTGCAAATAGCAACGTTGCAGGAGATGCATCTAGAAAGAAATGAGCATGTGAATATGACAAAAAAGGATTTTAGGATGGAGGTTCAGCAGAATAGCCGGGACAACGTTAAATGGGACGTATAGCACCGATTGCGGGAGGCGAGCTAATATTAACAAAAGAGGGAAATAAGACGATAATGGTACATTTGTGGCAGTAAGGGGCTATTGCTACAGCAGGAGGATTGCACTGACATACATCTATATTCCACCAAAAACTACTATGGACCTTAAGAAAATTTTGGTATAATCAGCTTTCAGCAGGGAATACCCAAGAGGACAGGAACTTGATTTTTAATGGTGAGGATGTATCAGAGGGGCCCAGAAGGGAAATACAACACAAGAGGGTATATTTCAGAAGAAATTTATGAAAATATTAAGTATGGAAGATGTGAATTCAATAGCAGGAACTCAAAGAATTTACATATTATTCCCAAAGGTATAATAAATGGGCCAGAAAGGATAAAAATTATATTTCACAGGAAAATATGAATTTAACTGAAAGCTTCAACTCACATCTAACTATTTTAGACCATACACTGATAAAATGCAGAATGAAACAAAGATGAGAAACTGGCTCTCCCACCTACCTGCTTAAGGAATGGGCAGTGGAAATTATTTGCGAGTTATTAGAGAAGATAGCAATTTCCTCAGAAGTTATAATGGGATAATACAAAAATGGTTAATA
>NW_025050915.1:0-12985 GCF_019279795.1 Protopterus annectens
CATTCCCATCTTCCTTACTTCCTCCTTGCTGGTCTGCTTCACTTCCTGATTCACTATATCCACACTGGTCCAACCTTCTCTCTCTCTCTTTCATTCTCTTCATTCATCGAGCCTCTTCAAAGTACTCTTTCCATCTACTTAACACACTCTCCTCACTTCAGAGTACGCTTCCCTCATCATAAAGTCCTTGATCACCCTCTTACCTGCTGCACATCTTTCCCAGCTCTGTCCCTCTGTCTAGCCAATCTCTACAGGTCCTTTTCTCCCTCTTAGAAGTGTCCAATCTCTCATAATAACCTGGCTCTATATGCCTTATCCTTAGCCTTCACCACCTCTCCTCTTTTATACATGCGCCTCATCTCCTTATACTCATGTCTACTTTCTTTCATCTCTTGACAATCCCACTTCTTCTTTCACCATCACTCTTCCTCTATTATACTCTCCTGTACTTCCTCATTCCCACCACCATGTCTCCTTGTCCTCAACTTCCTCTCAACCAGATGTCACACCAAGCACTTTCCTAGCAGTCTCCCTCATTAACTCTGCTGCTAGTTACCCAGCTATTCAAACCAACTCTTCATTGCCTCCCTGTGCCTGTCTTAACTCTTCCCTGAACTCAACTCTCTCACAATCACCCTTTTTTAACTCTCCACCACATTTGAAAGTCCCCTTGGTAACTGGTTTCACACTCCTCTCCTCCGGCTTCATGATCACCAACATCATCCTGCAGACCACCGTTCTCTATAATGCTTAACTACACCTTCCCCAATCACCACTTTACAGTCTCCAATCTCCTTCAGACTGGCCCTCTTTACATAGGATAGTAATCCACACCTGTGTGCATCTTCACACTCCACTCTTGTACGTCACCCTACTGCTCCTCCCTCTTCTTAAAATATGTATTCACCACAGCCATGTCCATCCTTTTACGAAAAATCCACAATCCATCTGACCTTCTGCATTCCTCTCCTTAACACCATACCTACCCATCACTTCCTCATCCCCTCTGTTCACTTCACCAACTTATGCCCATTGAAGTCCGTTCCAATCACTAGTCTCTCACCGTTGGGTACACTCACCAGCACTTCATCCAACTCACTCCAAACTTTTTTCTTTCTCATCCATCGCCCTTTTGCCCCAACTTGAGGAGCATATGCACCAACAAACATTCATCATTACACCCATCAATTCCCCAAGCTCATAAACACTGTCCGGCACTTTATCAGACCTCTCCTTCACCTCCAAAAAACACTTCTTGGTTTCTCCTACTGTTCTGTTAGGACAACCCATACTCCCATTTCTTCTGCCATCCACACCATGATAGAACAATTGAACCTGCTTCCTCTACACTTGGCCTTACTCCCTTCCATCTGGTCTCTTGCATGCACAATATATCAACCTTCCTTCTCTCCATCATATCAGCTAGCTCTCTCCCTATACCAGTCATACTGCCAATATTCAAAGTTCCTACCCTCAAGTACTACACTCCTAACCTTCCTCCTTTCTTCCTGCCTTCGGGCATGCCTTCCCCCCTCCTCTTCTTCTTCTTCGCCAACAGTAGCCCAATTTCCACTTCACCAAGCACCCTGTTGGCTAACAGTACTGGTGGCGGTCGTTGTTAACCCGGGCCTCCGACTGATCCAGTATGTAATTATGAAAGTTCTCCAGATAAGTAATTTTTGGCAGAGGTTTTACGCTGGATGCCCTTCCTGATGCAACCCCTCCCATTTATCCGGCTTGGGGACCGGCACAAAGAAATGCATTGGCTTTGTGCATCCCCTCAGTGGTTGGAGTTAGATTGTTTACCATTTTATATTCATTTATTTAATTGCAAAACATTTAGTATGATATTAAAATGTTACATCGGCCAGGATACATATGTTGTTAATGAATATTACTGGTGTGATTTATACCGGCTTGCCAGTCAGGGGCTAATTTTATTTTGATGTTTTTATATTGTATTCTAAATGCTTTTCAACCCAGATGAATTAACAAGTTTTTCACGGGGTATGACACCGCTGTGAGAATTGTTTTGTTTATCGGCATCGGTTTATTATCACACATGCAGGTTATAAAAGCTAGTGTACTGCTATTGTATATGAAGGTTTTTTTCAAAAACGAGGTATTTACATCAGAGTTATGAATGTGGATTAGAAATGGAACTTGAATGGCTTGGAGTGAATGAGGTGACTCAGGTGACTTTCATAGGCTTTATTTAAACCATGTGGTTGAGTTTAACTGTTTTGTGCTATTTCTGAAGAAGTCGGCGTGTAGTTGACGAAAAGCCTGAGTTTTAGAGCTTAAAATAAAAGTGGAAATTTTGATATTCTTGACATCTTACTTCATCATTTTGCTATTGCACTTGGAAACTTTACCTGTTGGACCTGAACACACCCTTTTGGAGTTTAGTTTTTGTTTTATCTATTACTTGGATGATGCCAGATGTTTAGCCAGCAAACAGGGGAATAAGTTGGGATGTACCTCACAAGACACTTCCAACAACTGGAAAGACAACAAAAGTACCTCAACAAGAGGATTACTGGCCTCAAACATATGTCCTATGCAGCCTGACTGAAAAAACTCCGGCTGTACTCAGTGGCATATCGCTTACTCAGAGGTGATCTCTGCCTGACTTACAAAGCCATCTCCAAAAAAGAATTGATGGACATGCTCCACTTAAAGAAACCGAAGTCACTGCGAGCCAAGCACTCTAGTGAGCTAAACCTCACCACAACAATAAATAGAACATGCTGGAGGGATAGATTCCTATCACAGATACTCCCCATGCTTTGGCACAAAATTCCAAACTACATTAGGCAGAACCTCTCACTAACACTCTTCAAGAGAAACCTTGATGAGTGGATGGGTAACAGAAAATACACCCCTGGGATCACATCATTGGCTCTGCTTGACAGAGGATCAGTTCATTAATCAATGGGGTGGCGAAAGCCAACACACTCTGTCTAGGCTTATAGATGCCCTTGGGCAGATAACTTAGTACCTACCTATGAACCTATAAGTGATTAGCAAACATCTATGAGAACACACCTGTCACTGTAGCAACCCCCAAAACTGTTAGGAGAGTAATATTTCAAGCATGTCCTATCTACACTCCCATGTTGTCACCAGAGTGTGTAGATTAACAGAGTGAGATGTATGCACATAATACTAATGTGTAATCCGGAACTTTGTGTGGCAGCAGTCAGGTAGTGCTAACAAACATTGCTCCCACAGGTACATTGGATACGAACACTGTGCTGAGGAATACAGACCATTACAACCTGTACTGGTACTGTTCACTCTGGTATTGTAAGGAATTGTGAGTGTTGCAGTTTCTCTGAATAAAAAAGTATCACTGGTCACTGTCACCCACACTGTGCTACATAATATAACGATGTAGGAAAGCATGTATATGTGTGTGTGTCAGGTCACTAAAGGTGGAAGAGGGAATACTCTAGATATGACCCGGCACACCAGCCTCTGGTCAACACACTGGGAGAGTCTGTGCAGAAAGAGTTGGATAGCTATGTACAAAACATCAACCCAGAATCTGGGAGCATGTGTAGAAACAGTTAGTTAGTGTTAACAAACAGTCCCTCCACAGGTATACCAGGTAAGAGGTGTATACTGCAGGTAAAACCGGTTCATGTGTAATGATGACAACAGCCATATCACTGTCCAAACTAAGGCTATAGGGTAGTGTAGTAAGACTTGTAAGGTACAGATAGCACTGACTAGGAAAGTAATGTGGACTACAGGAATATATTAGTTGTTAATTGACATCTTTCTTTTCCCTCCACCATATCTCCAACAATAACCAACATACCCAACCCCAACTGGTATGTAATGACTCTGATAATGTCGAATTGTTTGACAAATATGCCAATGGTTCCCATGCATGTGCTATATTGAATTATTCCAACATTGGTGGTATGGTGCCATCAATGTACCTGCATGCTGTTCCTCATTACCACTGTGGTCCCATATATGCTTGTGTTCTGTTTGCCATGCAACTGTTCCGTGTCTGGTGTCTGGGTTAATGGAATATTTATGCATGTTGTTATACCTAACCATGGAATGTGTTGACTATTACTAACCCACATATGATGATAAAATCTAAATACTATAGCATGCTTGGGAATGCCGATCCCAGCGGACCCACCTGTCCCACCTCAGCTGGCCATGGCACTGGGCACCAGCATGTCTGGGGCCCAACCTGACCTCCCTGCCCATTGGTCCTGCACCACCTATGGGTGGAACCGCCTCAGGAGATGGGGCTCACCCCCCCCCCCCCCGGGAGTGGTCGTGAAGAAGCACCTGTCACCCAACGCCAGGTCAGGGCGCGGGTGTGTAGAAAGATTGACCAGCAGTTTGGTGATCTTCTATTCCAGCTCAAGGACTGCGGTCATGATTAGAGTCAGCCTAGCTCTGTGACTCAGCCCCCAGCACAGCCGCCTTCAGGGCTGTGAAGGTGCAGTGGTGACTGCTCATGGGTGGGGACTTCAGTTCCACTGTTACCACTAGGGGACTTGTGGGCTTCCAATCTCCCAACACCTCCTCATCAAGGTGTTTATCCCCCACATGTGTCATATGATTACATATTACATTATCGAAGTTTCAGTACTTTGAATACCATATGGTCGACACCATATGATCAAAGTACTAAAATTTTGAAAATGTAATAAAAAACAAAAAGTAACTGCTGTGAGCAGGGCAGCTCAACCCCCACTTAAATATACCAACTCGAGATCGCACTTTAACAGAGTTAGCTGGGGAAAGGAAGGTTTCTTTCCTATGCTGTAGATCTCGGAGTTGGTATATTTAAGTAGCGGAGGTGTGAGGGGTGCAGTGGGCTTGCCCCCTGCCTACACCCATTACCTATTTTTATATATTTTTCAAGTATTCAAAAATGTAATTGTTCGATCATTAAAGGTTGACCTTTAGTGATTCGAACAATTGCATTTTCAATGTTCCAATAGGAACCCGTGTCATATACCACCCCTGTATGTGTCTTGTTTGTCTTGTTTGTTAACCTACCTAACCTACCTCCCCAAATATAGCTACTATCCCTCCCCAACATCCCACTCTCACCTGAAAAAAAAAGGCAATTTGTTTCCACAAAAAAATCTCATCCCATACATAGCAGCTGTCCATTTCGCACACGTGTCCACTGGTCACATGTAATCCGGTCAATTGGGATCACAACATATTATTGTTGTCCTCACCCACTCCAAAGGGTTTGAGTGCCCAAGTCTACGTCCAAATTTAGTGTATAGGCACAGCTGTTACTGTAGAAGAAATGGGCAGCTATGGACCTTCCCTACACCCTTCCTGCACATCCCTGGCTATTTTCCCTACTGTCTTTCCCTCTTTGTGCCCCTTTTTCACCACTTTCCTATCAACCCTTTTCTTTTCTTTTAAAGAAATTAGCATGGTTAAGCAGGAGAAAGCACTTTAAGTAGCAGTAAGTGGGTTTAAGCCTGTTTGAGCAGGGTAAACAATGACTACACAGGTTAAGCAATTCAAAAGCTAACAGAGTATAAGAAACTATAACCGGAAGTTATCAGTGCTTACCTCCACTCAAACCCATGCAAACCCGCTTACAACTGCTTTAAAGTGCCTTAATCACTCTGTATCCAATGGCCCGTGTTCTGCCCAGCAACAAATTAAACAGCCACTGAAAGGCTCAAACCCAGGACCCTGCACAACATAGCCAATGTGATTTACCACTAAGCCATGTCTGATAAACATAACTCTGATGTTTTCAAAAACATATCATCCAGCCCAGTCATTTAACAGTACAGAGAATGTTTTCCAACATTTAGATGTATGTGTGTGTGTAAATATATTAATATCTAAAGAGATACAACATATCTACTTATATATACATATATAGAAATATATATGAACATATATAGATGCAAATGCCTACATCAACACATATATATGTCTACACCTATATGTCTACATATACACTGCAAGTTACATATATGTAAGCAGATATATATCTATGTAGGTATATATGGACATAGTTATATATATGTAAGCAGATAATATATATATATATATATATATATATATATATAAATAGGTATATAGATAACAATGGTAGATTAAATAAAACATACATGTCCACATGCACCATTAATGGGGTTGAGAGGCCCCAAACAATATATGTCTTGTACGAATAGGTATACCCCCCCCACAGCCAAACACATCTGCCCTGCAATACACTACCAAGTGTTACAGATCCCATAACCAGGTCTTGACACGACATGGGCACAAGATGTTAACAGTACTACATCCCACCTGTATGATGTCAGGCTGGTATTGGTAACATAGGTTCATAGGTTTATACTAGGCTATCTGCCCTAAGGCATTTATAAGCCTAGCCCAAAGTTTTGTGGCTTATGCCACCCCTTATATGAAAAAATACTGTGCCCATTAGTTTGTTGTGCCTCTTTCCAGCAGTGACACAGAGATGATTCCCGGGGTAAACCTACGATCTCCCATCCACAGGTCAAGATTTCTCTTGAACAGAGCCAGCGAGGTGCTCTGCCTCACATGGACCGGGATTTTATTCCACAGCATAGGGAGTCTCTGAGTGATAAATCTATCCCTCCAGCACATCCTATTTATATCCATGCTAAGGTTTAAGTCGCTTGCTCTAGTGGTTTTGGTGGATTTGGATTTTTTGAGGTGGAGCATGTCCATTAATTCCGGGTTGGACATGGCCTTGTATGTCAGGCACATGTCACCTCTGAGCAGACGGTATGCGACTTATCATGCAATACAGTCTGGCTCCCATAGGAAATGTAAAATGTGGAAGGTATTAACATCCCCAGGATACATATACACAGGCACATATATGCAGATACAGATATACATATATATCTATATATCTATATATCTATCTATCTATATATATATATATATATATATATATATATATATATATATATATATTATACACGTGACTACACATACACACGTAGAGACATGTACAGTAAGATCCATATGTAGAAGGTGCACACAATATGGAACAGCCACTATGCCTACAGTTAACACCTTAACAACTGGACACTGTATGGGCCACCCATACAAATGACAGTTATTGCCTGCAACATTTATCCACAGAGAGGTCATAGGATAAAACACCACACACAGGTTTGCAGAAATGGAAAACCTTTATTTGTGTACTATTACAGTTTTATATGCCATGTCATATAGCTGTTCAGACACTGACATCCATATAAACAGAGTAATGTAACTGTGAAACAATTATACTAATACAGTAGTCTGGAAAGGTTCACAACTGTTGCTGTCCAGGCCAAGCCCTTCAAATTGTACAATAGTAAAAACAGACTGGGACACAGGATACCAAACAATCAACAGTAAGTAATGCAGGTGCATAGTTCAGCAGCCTGTATCTATACTCTACAAAATCAGTAGGTGGTAAAGACTTCAGTTTACCAAATGAGATGTAACTGTTACATAACAAGGCATAACTGACACCATCACAAGCACACTGAAAAACAGAACAGTCTGTATGGCAGGAGACAGTAGGCCTGCATTAACCCAATTTATGTATATAATGTAAATAGGTCTATATCAGAATAGCGGAGGCATTTTATCGAGCGCCTCTTCGTCGACACACAAACAGCGAACCTATTAAAGCGCGAAAGCTCAGAACACTGATTTCTTTCCCTGGGAAAGAAATCGGCAGCACTAAAAAACAAACACACACACTTTCAAACATTATAATGTGGGGGGCTTCGCTCCCCCACACCCCCCAACATGGGGGGCTGTGCCCCACCCACACCCCCTAACTTAATATACCAACTCTGATATTGCACTACAGTGGGGAAAGGGGCAAACACACAGGAAAGGCCAAGCAATTTCTTTCCCAGGGAAATAAATCACTGTTCTGAGTGTTCACTGTTTATGAGTCGACAAAGATGCATTTGATTAAACACCTCTTTGCTATTCTGATATAGACCCATCTAAATATAGGTGAATTTTATGGTACTGTGCATCCAGATACCTTAAGGCAGCTCACCCCTGATACCCCTACATTTTGTAACAGCCTAGGTTATTTATGGTGCATCCCCCCCTATAGACTCAATAATACAGGGCCATATACCACTGTTACATACACTGACCTCTGGAGTGCATAAGGGCACACATGTATTGTGTAGGTGAACCCGACACATATATGGCCCCAGCCCCTCCGTATGTGTGGGGGATACAACAGCAGTGGACTGATGGCAGCAATAGCAGTGTGATATACTCACAGCCCACTACAGAACAACCCCTGACAACATGTCATAGGTGCAAAGCTTAGTATGTAGGTGGAGGACAGATGCTGGAACACAAGCCCATATGTGGAAAACTGTTGCCATACACTAAGCAAGTCGCTGGTGTTACAGGATAGTCTGCAACATACCCTTAGCCAGGAAATTGAGGTTAGAAACAGAAGTGGATGTAGCCATGTACTGATAGCCCTCAACACACACACTGCCAGTGAAATATCTGACACAGGACCTGTGTGGTGGACGGACAAAACATGATAGGCACACCTCTGGCCACCAAGAGGATAGGCCCACACTTGAGAGCTATGCAGACAGACTGCATACCAAGGTAAACTAGTATGTACACACACACCCTGTAATACCAGTACTATACAAAGCATAACACAACTCTACTCACACTCTGTCTGCAGTTCTGGAACCTCCTACAAATATGTAGCTGGCCTGAGTGTGCCGGTTCTCCTGTAAGAGGTATTGCTACCTGTTGTCTGTAACACTGATGCCCACACACAGGAAGGATGCCCATTACACAGGAAAGGTAAAGGGACCACACCCACATGATGTAGGGATATATAGTGGTAATTGGAAGTACTACACAGCAAGCTGCATGCAGTTAGCAAGTGGAGGACAATGATTGGTGCAGAGGCCATCACTTGATCATGTGCATCACCTACTAAAGCCAGGCTGCAATCTATTCAAAGCAGCTCAATCCATTTACTGGAAAGAGAGGGAGAAAAAAAAAAGAAAGACAAATCTCTTTGCAATAAAAACCTAAGTCAAAGGCATTTAGCCAGCTGTCATTCAACAAGACATCATTCCCACAACAGGTACGTGAAGTATATATACATGTAAAAGAATGTAGTACCTGGTCCATAATAATGGGATAGATGATGTGGAATGATTTATATGTGTCATCAAGTGTTGTTGTGATGATGTTCAACTGAACAACTGTTATGGACAATAGTGTCTGTCCCTGTGGGTAGTAGGCCATAGCCATCAACTGTGCAGGTCAGCACTGACAGACAAGATGTAAGCCAGCATACTGCGTGTTGTGTAATGTGATTTATGTATATTATGTGGCCAATAGCTTGTGGTAGAAGTAATGCCATTATGATGGACATGTGGGAGCCACGGCCCACCACTGGCAGGATACTCAGGTTAATCTGTAATGTAGCATGCCAGAATGCCATAGGTGTGTAATAGGGTTACCTGCAATTGGGTCCTACATATACCCCCCTAATGTCAGGCCATGTCCATATGTGGCAGCTGTCTGTGTTGTAGCAAGGCAGAACAGTGCAGCTGTGCAGGAGGATGTTGTGAGATTGTGGACTGATGTCTGAATGTACCCCACATATAGGTATGCATATGTGTACATATGTCACATATATAATATATAGATATATATGTATATCAGTATGCATGTCCAGAAATATACATATACCCATGTGTAGACATATATATGTGCACATGTATACAACGTCACATATATCTACACATATATAGATATATACCTATAAGCACATGTCTACATATATATAACCACACACACACACACACACACACACACACAAACATATATGTATGTAAAGATATGTCTCCTATATTACTAACAAAGTGATGTGTGTTCTATGTGCGAGGCACCAGCACACATAGCAATACACACAGATATCTACAGCTGGCAATGTGTGACACACAGATATCTACAGCTGGCAGTGTGTGCAACATGGACGGGTATGTCACATGTTATTCCCTTGTTGGGACCACATTGCCCCCGTCTGTGAAGTATGCAGTGGGAATATCAGGAAATATGTCAGGTACACATGTGGAGGTGGTCAGGATTGGTAGATATAGAGGACAGTCTACAGGGGTGGTATGTGACACATGTGGTGGGTAAACACCATGGATGGTGTGTGTGGTCTGTGATGTGGATGCACCATGGGCCCCAATATGGGCACAATGGGAACAAGCCTCCCACCCATTGCTACTCACAACAGCAGTCCACGTCCGGATGGTGCTTGGTCTGGAGGCTGAGCAGGAGGAGCATGTTGGCCCTATGAATTTGTACTGGGTGCCTCAGACTGATGTGACACATCCCACATGTGTCTGTAGAGCCCGGTATGGAACAGACCCTAGACCTGACCTCAGGGGACAGGAACATGTCTGTGTGTGCCCCGAGGGGGGGACAACATCCCCTGGGTGGTTCCACCTGATGGTATTGCTGGAACAGTACATGAGGAGGCCCCAGGTTGGGACACACATGTGATGTGGCCAGGTATCATGGGCAGATGGGTTTGGACAGGTGGATCTGCTGGCCAATAGAACATATACATGTTATTGTGTCACTGTTATAGAACATATGTTGGTAGTAATAGTCTACACAATCCTGGTACATGTCCAACAGCATGCATAGATATCCCCAATAGCACAGAATGTCAGATGTGCAGCAATCTCAGAGCAGCCATACCACTGGCATATATGGAACCATAGTGGCCCTGACAATGACATGCAGGTGAATAGTCTGTAACAGGCTTGCAATGATAGTATCCACACAGGGGACATGGCTGCAATCACATAGCAGAAAGTGTGGTACAATACAATATCTGTCCAACCAGTAGGTGAGATGTAGCCATTCCTAATGAGTTGTGTGTGCAGTTTGTTGAAGCAGATATGGTGGGGGCTGGGGGGTGACAGATATGTATATTATGAACTGTGGTAACCTTGCTGTATGAGTTGCTTAGTCCTTTTTCCACCTTTATGTCTTTCAGCCAAGATGGCACATGCATGGTTGCCCACCTATTCCCATGCAGAAAATGAAATATTGATATCACACTCAATCCATCACTATCCACTTCTGTTTGGCAGGGCCGCACATGCACAGCAGGAGTGGACCACCCTATGGAATGACCTAGTCCACAGGGTCAATGATGGTGAACTGCACAACCGCAGTTATGAACAGGTCCAGCATCATTGTACTGACCTGCTTTGCAATGCCCACCAGCATGCTGCTGCAGTCCAGGGGGATCACCCCACCACAGGGGGTGGCCTGCCATCCATCCCCCCCTGACATGTGCAGAGGAGCTCCTGGCCAGCCTTGTGGCACCTGCCCATCCAGACATCTGCCAACCACTGGACTCCTTTGTGGAGGTGAGTGTCACCCACACACCAGCCAAGAAGCATGCAGATAAGGACACAGGGCACCTCAGTAGACCACTGCTGTGTATACATCTGCATTGGTACAGGTAGATCATGCATACCTGACATGTCAGATATATATTGTGTTGCTGCATTGTAGTGATAAAAAGATGTCCAGATGTGGTAGTATCGTGGGAATGTACCATTGATGTATTGTAATACTGCACCTACTCTCCCACCCTGTAGCACTGCCACAGGTGTGGCCACTGACATTGCATCTCTCACCCTCTTATTTAGGTCCCTCCGGAATACCACCAAGGCAGCAGCCTGTAGCTGGTGCGTATGTTTTATGTAGATGCTTGCCAACACACCGGGCATGTAATGGTGATGGTATATTCCATGCACACATCTAACAAACCTACCCTGAATGCATGCTGTTCATGTGCATGTATTGTTGCTGTGAAATGCACAATCTCACAGGGGTGACCATGATGGGGTAGTGGAAGGGTATGTCAGATGCCTGCATGATAACTAACATCCTGTCATTGTGGAATGTGTCCACAGGGAGTAACATACTGGTGGTAGACATGGCCTACAGTAGGGGCATGTTTGGAACAACATCCATCTATAGTGCAACACCCATATATATACCCATAGGACAATGGCAACTGCTGCAGAGATACACTATGGCATAAGGCATTACAGCAGTCTACATTATCAGCTAGGTCTGGGCTGCAACATGTGGTGTTCAGTGTATGAGACACTGCAAAGTGACATGTGTAGGGTGTACTTGTCATGCATCTGCATAAAGGGTGAAGGAGGGGGGGGGTTCAGCATGACAAACTAGTCCACTGTAGCAGGGATCCTAAGGATGCTAGGAATGGCTCTATCTGCACATAGTCAGGTTCAGGACCTATGGCAGCCATAACCCTACCCACACAGCAATAGTGACAGCAGTGTGTGAACACCATGGGATGTGCACACGAGTAGACCTTGAAATCATGCAAAATAGAGGGACATGAATAGGGCAGACTGAATATACACTGGCAGACACAGATGGCCAACACTGGTATACCCCTGCCAGGAGAAGTGACTGCTGTACTACACATAACAAGAGGTGTGATAAACCATCAGGATAAGGGTGTGCACACATATGCCCATACAGTGTGTATGCATTGCAGTCAGCAGCTGCACACCTTACACAACCTGTAGACATTGCATGTGAAAGTACAGAACATATGTCACATATCAGGCTCGTGTACTGCTACGATATGTGGTGATGTGGTCCCATGGCAGATCAGTGATGTGTGTGTCTAATTAATAAAGGTGCGTACACCCCCCATAGCCATGGTATGCTCTGATAGTTGTCAGTGTAAGAGTATTGTAGTGGTCATACATGGTCTGTTGATGTTGACAGCTATAAATCAGGCATCAGGCATTTGCCCATGACAACTGTCTATATATCATCCCAGGTATGTGTTGCTGAAAAACATAGGGGCTGTGAGAAGTAAAGCTGACATAACTGACACAGGGGACTAACACCA
>NW_025050916.1:0-11459 GCF_019279795.1 Protopterus annectens
ACTATATTTATAATCACACATACACCACTTTGGCAAATGTTATCAGAATACACTGCATCACATATATTTTTATAATCACACATCCACCAATTTGGAAAATGTTATCAGAATACCCTGTATCACAGATATATTTATAATCACATATCAACCAGTTTGGCAAATGTTATCAGAATACACTGCATTACAGATATATTTATAATCACACATCCACCACTTTGGCAAACGTCAGAATACACTGCATCACAGATATATTTATAATCACACATCCACCACTTTAGCAAATGTTATCAAAATACACTGCATCACAGATATATTTATAACCACACATTCACAACTTTGGCAAATAGTATCAGAATACACTGCATCACAGATATATTTTTAATCACACATCCACCACTTTGGCAAATGACAGAATACAATGCCTCACAGATATATTTATAATCACATATCCACCACTTTTGCAAGTTTTGTCAGAATTCACTGCATCAAAGATATATTTTTAATCACACATCCACCACTTTGGCAAATTTATCAGAATACACTGCATCACAGATATCTTTATAATCACACATCCACCACTTTGGCACATGTTGTCAGAATACACTGCATCACAGATATATTTATAATCACACATCTACAACTTTGGCAAATGTGATCAGAATACACTGCATCTCCGATATATTTATAATCATCACATGCACCACTTTGGCAAATGTTATCAGGATACACTTTATCACAGATACATTTATAATCACACATCCACCACTTTGGCAAAAGTTATCAGGCTACACTGCATCACAGATATATTTATAATCACACATACACCACTTTAGCAAATGTTATCAGGGCAGACTGCAATGTAATGTAATAAAAATACACTGCTTCACAGTTATATTTATAATCACACATATGCCACTTTGGCAAATGTTATCAGAATACACTGGTGGATGTGTGATTATAAATGTATCTGTGATAAAGTGTATCCTGATAACATTTGCCAAAGTGGTGCATGTGTGATTATAAATATATCTGAGATGCAGTGTATTCTGATCACATTTGCCAAAGTGATGGATATGTTATTATAAATATAGCTGTGACACACTGTATTCTGATAACATTTGCCAAAGTAGTGGATGTGTGATTATAAATATATCTGTGATGCAGTGTATCCTGATAACATTTGCCAAAGTGGTGGATGTGTGATTATAAATATATGTGTGATTCAGTGTATTCTGAAAACAGTTGCTAAAGTGGTGGATGTGTAATTATAAATATATCTATGATTCAGTGTATTCTGATAAAATTTGCCAAAGTGGTGGA
The DNA here is from genome assembly GCF_019279795.1 of Protopterus annectens. Lineage (NCBI taxonomy): Eukaryota > Metazoa > Chordata > Ceratodontiformes > Protopteridae > Protopterus > Protopterus annectens. The sequence continues at coordinate 1,321 of NW_025050916.1, forward strand.
TTTGTGATTATAAATATATCTGTGATGCAGTGTATTTTTATAACATTTGCCAAAGTTGTGGATGTGTGATTATAAATATATCTGTGATGCAGTGTATTCTGATAACATTTGCCAAAGTGGTGTATGTGTGATTATAAATATATCTGTGATGCAGTGTATTCTGATAACATTTGCCAAAGTGGTGTATGTGTAATTATAAATATATCTGTGATGCATTGTATTCTGATAACATTTGCCAAAGTGGTGTGTGTGTGATTATAAATATATTTGTGGTGCAGTATATCCTTATAACATTTGCCAAAGTGGTGGATGTGTGATTATAAATATATCTGTGATGCAGTGTATCCCAATAACATTTGCTAAAGTGGTGGATGTGTGATTATAAATATATCTGTGATGCAGTGTATGCTGATAAAATTTGCCAAAGTGGTGGATGTGTGATTATAAATATATCTTTGATGCAGTATATTCTGATTACATTTGCCAAAGTGGTGGATGTGTGATTATAAATATATCTGTGATGCAGTGTATTCTGATCACATTAGCCAAAGTGATGGATATGTTATTATAAATATAACTGTGACACACTGTATTCTACATGTTTTTGTAAATATAGCTGTGACACACTGTATTCTGATAACATTTGCCAAAGTAGTGGATGTGTGATTATAAATATATGTGTGACACAGTGTATCCTGATAACATTTGCAAAAGTGGTGGATGTGTGATTATAAATATATCTGTGAGGAAGTGTATTCTGACATTTGCCAAAGTGGTGGATTTGTAATTATAAACATATCTGTGATGCAGTGTATTCTGACATTTGCCAAAGTGGTGGATGTGTAATTATAAATAAATCTGTGATGCAGAGTATTTTGATAACATTTGCCAAAGTGGTTGATGTGTGATTATAAATATATCTGTGATGCAGTGCATTCTGACAACATTTGCTAAAGTGGTGGATGTGTGATTATAAATATATCTGTGATGCAGTGTATTCTGATAACATTTGCCAAACTGGTTGATATGTGATTATAAATATATCTGTGATACATAGTATTCTGATAACATTTCCCAAACTGGTGAATGTGTGATTATAAATATATATGTGATGCAGTGTATTCTGATAATATTTGCCAAAGTGGTGTATGTGTGGTTATAAGTATATTTGTGATGCAGTGTATTGTGACAAAATTTGCCAAAGTGGTGGATGTATGATTAAAAATATATCTGTGAAGCAGTGTATTCTGACATTTGCCAAAGTGGTGGATGTGTGATTATAAATATATCTGTGATGCAGTGTATTCTGACGTTTGCCAAAGTAGTGGATGTGTAATTATAAATATATCTGTAATGCAGTGTATTCTGACAACATTTGGCAAAGTGGTGGATGTGCGATTATAAATATATCTGTGATGTAGTGTATTCTGATAACATTTGCCAAAGTGGCGGATGTGTGATTATACATATAACTGTGAAGCAGTGTATTTTGATTACATTTGCCAAAGTGGTGGATGTGTGATTATAAATATATCTGTGATGCAGTATATCCTGATAACATTTGCCAAAGTGATGGATGTCTGATTATAAATATATCTGTGATGCAATCTATCCTGATAACATTTGCTAAAGTGGTGTATGTGTGATTATAAATATATCTGTGATGCAGTGTATTCGTATAACATTTGCCAAAGTGGTATTTGTGTGATTATAAGTCAATCTGTGATACAGTGTATTCTAATAAAATTTGCCAAAGTGGTGAATTTGTGATTATAAAAATATCTGTGATGCAGTGTATTTTAATAACATTTGCCAAAGTGGTGGATGTGTGATTATAAATAAATCTGTGATGCAGTGTATTCTGACAACATATGCCAAAGTGGTGGATGTGTGATTATAAATATATCTGTGATGCAGTGTATTCTGATAACATTTGCCAAAGTGGTGGATGTGTGATTATAAATATATCTTTGATGCAGTGAATTCTGACAAAACTTGCAAAAGTGGTGGATATGTGATTACAAATATATCTGTGAGGCATTGTATTCTGACATTTGCCAAAGTGGTGGATGTGTGATTAAAAATATATCTATGACGCACTGCATTCTGATAACATTTGCCAAAGTGGTGAATGTGTGGTTATAAATATATCTGTGATGCAGTGTATTTTGATAACATTTGCTAAAGTGGTGGAGTGTGATTATACATCTATCTGTGATGCAGTATATCCTTAAAACATTTGCCAAAGTGGTGGATGTGTAATTATAAATATATCTGTGATGCAGTGTATCCCGGTAACATTTGCTAAAGTGGTGGATGTGTGATTATAAATATATCTGTGATGCAGTGTATCCTGATAACATTTGCCAATATGGTGGATGTGTGATTATAAATGTATCTGTGATGCAGTGTATTCTTATAACATTTGCCAAAGTGGTGCATGTGTAACCTCATTGTAAATTAATGATTATATATATAAACAAACTGCAAAAGCTAGCCACGATTCTATATGCCTGTTTTCACTCCTGAAAGTAAACTTTTCTCACTCCCTTGAATGCTACTTGCTGCTGGCAATCCCTTACTTCCTTTGTTATTATCATGTAATAAAACTTTGTATTGTGAAACTTTCTCCCCAAGCCTCCACTGAAAGTATTCTGTTACTAAACTTTAATGTCTAGCTTTTTCCCCAAGCCTTCACTAAAGAAACCTCCTGTTGCCCTGTCAACTAAATTGTAAATATCTTATTTCTCTTTTTTTGGAATGCTACCTGTTGTTCATAGGTTCATAGGTTCATACTAGGCTATCTGCCCTGGGGCAGTTATAAGCCTAGCCCGATTCTGTATGGCTTACGCCATCCCTTGACTTGAGTATACTGTGCACTTTTTAAGGTTTAGTTTACTGTGCCTCTGTCTAATAGTGACACGGGAGTAATCCCTGGGACAAACCTACATTTGTAATCCTAACTTTCTTTGCAAATAATCATGAACTTTTCTTTGTAATTAATCATGCAATTTTCTTTGTAATTAATCTTGTAATTTTTCCTTGTAATTAATCATGTAATTAAACTTTGTATTGTGGAGCTTTCTCCCCAGCACTCCACCGAAAACAGGCTCCCCAGGCCCAGTGGAATAAATAAATAAATAAATAATTATAAATGTATCTGTGATGCAGTATATTCTGAGAACATTTGCCAACGTGGTGCATGTGTGATTATAAATGTATCTGTGAAGCAGTGTATTCTGACAACATTTTCCTAAGTGGTGCATGTGTGATTATAAATGTATCTGTAATGCAGTGTATTCTATTAACATTTGCCAAAGTGGTGGATGTGTGATTATAAATATATCTGTGATGCAGTGTATTTTGATAACATTTGCCAAAGTGGTGGATGTGTGATTATTAATATATCTGTGATGCAGTGTATTCTGATTACATTTTTCAAACTGGTTGATGTGTGATTATAAATATATCTGTGATGCAGTGTATTCTGATCACATTTGCCAAAGTGATGGATATGTTATTATAAATATAGCTGTGACACACTGTATTCTGATAACATTTGCCAAAGTAGTGGATGTGTGATTATAAATATATCTGTGATGCAGTGTATCCTGATAACATTTGCCAAAGTGGTGGATGTGTGATTATAAATAAATCTGTGATGCAGTGTATTCTGACAACATATGCCAAAGTGGTGGATGTGTTATTATAAATATATCTGTGATGCAGTGTATTCTGATAACATTTGCCAAAGTGGTGGATGTGTGATTATAAATATATCTGTGATGCAGTGTATTCTGATAACATTTGCCAAAGTGGTGGATGTGTGATTATAAATATATCTGTGATGCATTGTATTCTTATAACATTTGCCAAAGTGGTGTATGTGTGATTATAAGTATATCTGTGATGCAGTGTATTCTGATAAAATTTGCCAATGTGGTGGATGTGTGATTATAAATATATCTGTGATACAGTATATCCTTATAACATTTGCCAAAGTGGTGGATGTGTGATTATAAATATATCTGTGATGCAGTGTATTCTGATAACATTTGCCAAAGTGGTGTATGTGTGATTATAAATATATCTGTGATGCAGTATATCCTTATAACATTTGCCAAAGTGGTGGATGTGGGATTAAAAATATTTCTGTGATGCAGTGTATCCCAATAACATTTGCTAAAGTGGTGGATGTGTGATTATAAATATATCTGTGATGCAGTGTATGCTGATAACATTTGCCAAAGTGGTTTATTTTTGATTATAAATGTATCTGTGATGCAGTGTATTCTGATAACATTTGCCAAAGTGGTGCATGTGTGATTATAAATGTATGTGTGAAGCAGTGTATTCTATTAACATTTGCCAAAGTGGTGGATGTGTGATTATAAATATATCTTAAATGCAGTGTATTCTGATAACATTTGAAAAGTGATGGGTGCGTTATTATAAACATATCTGTGATGCAGTGTATTCTGACAACATTTGCCAAAGTGGTGGATGTGTGATTATTAATATATCTGTGATGCAGTGTATTCTGATAACATTTTCCAAACTGGTTGATCTGTGATTATAAATATATCAGCGATGTAGTGTATTCTGATAACATATGCCAAACTGGTGGATGTTTGATTATAAATATATACGTATTGCACTGTATTCTGACCACATTTGCCAAAGTGGTGGTTGTGTGATTATAAATATATCTGTGAGGCAGAGTATTCTGACATTTGCCAAAGTGGTGGATATGTGATTATGAATATATCTGTGATGCAGTATATTCTGACATATGCCAAAGTGGTGGATGTGTGATTATAAATATATCTGTGATGCAGTGTATTCTGACATTTGCCAAAGGGGTGGATTTGTGATTATAAATATATCTATGATACAGAGTATTCTGGCAACATTTGCCAAAGTGGTGGATGTGTGATTATAAATATATCTGTGATGCAGTGTATTCTGATAACATTTACCAAAGTGGTGGATGTGTGATTATAAATATATATGTGATGCAGTGTATTCTGATAAAAGTTGCTAAAGTGGTGGATGTGTGATTTTAAAAGATATCTGTGATGCAGTGTATTCTGATAACATTTGCCAAAGTGGTGAATGTGTGATTATAAATGTATCTGTGATGCAGTGTATTCTTATAAAATTTGCCAAAGTGGTGTATGAGTGATTATAAGTATATCTGTGATGCAGTGTATTCTGATAAAATTTGCCAAAGTGGTGGATGTGTGATTATAGATATATCTGTGATGCAGTATATCCTTATAACATTTGCCAAAGAGGTGGATGTGCGATTATAAATATATCTGTGATGCAGTGTATTCTGATAACATTTGCCAAAGTGGTGGATGTGTGATTATAAATATATATGTGATGCAGTGTATTCTGATAACATTCACCAAAGTGGTGGATGTGTGATTATAAATATATATGTGATGCAGTGTATTCTGATAACAGTTGCTAAAGTGGTGGATGTGTAATTATAAATATATCTATGATGCAGTGTATTCTGATAACATTTGCCAAAGTGGTGGATGTGTGATTTTAAAAGATATCTGTGATGCAGTATATTCTGATAACATTTGCCAAAGTGGTGAATGTGTGATTATAAATATATCTGTGATGCAGTGTATTCTTATAACATTTGCCAAAGTGGTGTATGAGTGATTATAATTATATCTGTGATGCAGTGTATTCTGATAAAATTTGCCAAAGTGGTGGATGTGTGATTATAGATATATCTGTGATGCAGTATATCCTTATAACATTTGCCAAAGTGGTGGATGTGTGATTATAAATATATCTGTGATGCAGTGTATTCTGATAACATTTGCCAAAGTGGTGGATGTGTGATTATAAATATATCTGTGATGCAGTGTATTTTAATAACATTTGCCAAAGTGGTAGATGTGTGATTTTAAATATATCTGTGATGCATTGTATTGTGATAACATTTGCCAAAGTGGTGTATGTGTGATTATAAATATATCTGTGATGCAGTATATCCTTATAACATTTGCCAAAGTGGTGGATGTGTGATTATAAATATATCTGTGATGCAGTGTATCCCAATAACATTTGCTAAAGTGGTGGATGTGTGATTATAAATATATCTGTGATGCAGTGTATGCTGATAACATTTGCCAAAGTGGTGGATTTGTGATTATAAATGTATCTGTGATGCAGTTTATTCTGATAACATTTGCCAAAGTGGTGCATGTGTGATCACAAATGTATCTCTGAAGCAGAGTATTCTGACATTTGCCAAAGTGGTGGATGTGTGATTATAAATGTATCAGTAATGCAATGTAGTCTGATAACATTTGCCAAAGTGATGGCTGAGTGATTATAAACCTATCTTTGATACAGTGTATCCTGATAACATATGCCAAAATCATGCCTTAGTGATTGTAAATACATCTGTGATGCAGTCTATCCTGATAACATCTGCCAAATTGCTGGCTGTGCAATTAAAAATATATCTCTGATGCAGTGCATCCTGATAACATTTGCCAAACTGGTGGATGTGTGATTATTAATATATCTGTTATGCAGTGTGTCCTGATAACATATGCCAAAGTGCTGGCTGAGTGATTATTAATATATCTGTGATGCAGTGTATCCTTATAACATTTGCCAAAGTGGTGGCTGTGTAATTTTAAATATATCTGTGACGCAGTGTATCCTGATAACATTTGCCAAAGTGGTCGCTGTATGATTATTAATATATCTGTGAAGCAGTCTATTCTGATAACATTTGCCAAAGTAATGGATGTGTGATTATTAATATATCTGTGATTCAGTGTATTCTGATAACATTTGCCAAAGTGGTAGATGTGTGATTATAAATGTATATTTGATGCAGTCTATTCTGATCACATTTGCCAAAGTGGTGGATGTGTGATTTTAAATATATCTGTGATGCAGTGTATTCTGATACATTTTGTCAAAGTGGTGGATGTGTGATTATAAATATATCTGTGATACAGTGTATTCTGATAACATTTGCCAAAGTGGTGGATGTGTGATTATAAATAAATCTGTTATGCAGTGTATTTTGATAACATTTGCCAAAGTGGTGGATGTGTGATTATAAATATATATATGATGCTGTGTATTCTAATAACTTTTGTCAAAGTGGTGGATGTGTGATTATAAATATATCTGTGATACAGTGTATTCTGATAACATTTGCCAAAGTGGTGGATGTTTAATTATAAATAAATCTTTGATGCAGTGTATTCTGATAACATTTGCCAAAGTAGTGGCTGTGTGATTATAAATGTATCTTTGATGCAGTGTATTCTGATGTCAGTTACTAAAGTGGTGGCTGAGTGATTATAAATGTATCTGTGAGCGGTATTTCCCGATACCATTTGCCAAAGTGGTGGATGAATGATTATAAATACATCTGTGATGCAGTGTATCTTGATAACATTTGCCAAAGTGGTGGATGTGTGATTATAAATATATCTGTGATGCAGTGTATTCTGGTAACATTTGCCAAAGTGGTGGCTGTGTGATTTTAAATATATATGTGATGCAGTGTATCCTGATAACATTTGCCAAAGTGGTCGCTATGTGATTATTAATATATCTGTGAGGCAGTGTATTCTGATATCATTTGCCAAAGTGGTGGATGTGTGATTATAAATGTATCTCTGATGCAATGTATTCTGATCACATTTGCCAAAGTGGTGGATGCGTAATTTTAAATATATCTGTGATGCAGTGTATTCTGATAACTTTTGTCAAAGTGGTGGATGTGTGATTATAAATATATCTGTGATGCAGTGTATTCTGATAACATTTGCCAAAGTGGTGGATGTGTGATTATAAATAAATCTGTGATGCAGTGTATTTTGATAACATTTGCCAAAGTGGTGGATGTGTGATTATAAATATTTCTGTGATGCAGTGTATTCTGATAACATTTGCAAAGTGATGGATATGTGTTTATAATAATAACTGTGATGCAGTGCATTCTGACAACATTTGCCAAAGTGGTGGATGTGTGATTATAAATATATCTGTGATGCAGTGTATTCTGATAACATTTGCCAAACTGGTTGATGTGTAATTATAAATATATCTGTGATGCATTGTATTCTGATAACATTTGCCAAACTGGTGGATGTGTAATTATAAATATATATGTGATGCAGTGCATTCTGACCACATTTGCCAAAGTGGTGGATGTGTGATTATAAATATATCTGTGATGCAGTGTATTCTGACATATGCCAAAGTGGTGGATGTGTGATTATAAATATATCTGTGATGCAGTGTTTTCTGACATTTGCCAAAGTGTTGGATGTGTGATTATAAAATATCTGTTATGCAGTGTATTCTGATTACATTTGCCAAAGTGGTGGATGTGTGATTATAAATATATCTGTGATGCAGTGTATTCTGATCACATTTGCCAAAGTGGTGGCTGTGTGATTATAAATATATGTGTGATGCTGTGTACTCTGATCACATTTGCCAAAGTGGTGTATGTGGGATTATAAATATATCTGAGATGCAGTGTATTCTGAACACTTTTGGAAAAGTGGTGGATGTGTGATTATAAATATATCTGTGATGCAGTGTATTGTGATCACATTTGCCAAAGTGGTGGATGTGTGATTATAAATATATCTGTGACGCAGTGTATTCTGATAACATTTGCCAAAGTAGTGGATGTGTGATTATAAATATATCTGTGAAGCAGTGTATCCTGATAAACTTTGCTAAAGTGGTGGATGTGTGATTATAAATATATATGTGATGCAGTGTATTCTGATAACAATTTCCAAAGTGGTGGATGTGTGTTTATAAATATATCTGTGATACAGTGTATTCTGATAACATTTGCCAAAGTGGTGGATGTGTGATTATAAATATATCTGTGATGCAGTGTATTCTGATAACATTTGCCAAAGTGGTGTATGTGTGATTATAAATATATCTGTGATGCAGTGTATTCTGATAACATTTGCAAAAGTGGTGGATGTGTGATTATAAATATATCTGTGATGCAGTATATCCTGAAAACATTTGCCAAAGTGGTGGATGTGTGATTATAAATATAGCTGTGATGCAGTGTATCCCAATAACATTGCTAAAGTGGTGGATGTGTGATTATAAATATAACTGTGATGCAGTGTATCCTGATAACATTTGCCAAAGTGGTGCATGTGTGATTATAAATGTATCTGTGAAGTAGTGTATTCTGGCAACATTTGCCAAAGTGGTGGATGTGTGATTATAAATGTATCTGTGATGCAGAGTATTCTGACAACATTTGCCAAAGTTTTGCATGTGCGATTATAAATGTATCTGTGATGCAGTGTATTCTGATAGCATTTTCCTAAGTGGTGCATCTGTGATTATAATTGTATCTGTGATGCAGTGTATTCTGATAACATTTGACCAAGTGGTGAATGTGTGATTATAAATATATCTGTGATGCAGTATATTTTGACAGCATTTGCCAAAGTGGTGCATGTGTGATTATAAATATATCTGTGATGCAGTGTATTCTGACAACCTTTGCCAAAGTGGTGGATGTGTGATTATAAATATATCTGTGATGCAGTGTATTCTGACATTTGCCAAAGTGGTGGATGTGTGATTATAAATATATCTTGCTGTGTATTCTGACAAGATTTGCCAAAGTGGTGAATGTTTAATTATAAATAAATCTGTGATGCAGTGTATTCCGATAACATTTGCCAAAGTGGTGGCTGTGTGATTATAAATGTATCTGTGATGCAGTGTATTCTGATATCAGTTGCTAAAGTGGTGGCTGAGTGATTATAAACGTATATGTGAGCAGTGTATCCTGATAACATTTGCCAAAGTGGTGGCTGAGTGATTATAAATATTCAGGAAGTGGTATTCTGATAACATTTGCCAAATTTGGGGGATTTTGAAAAAATTTTTAAATTTTTTAAATTTCCCCCCCTTTTTTTTTTTTTTTTTTTTTTTTTTGAAATTTTCCAAAGGGGTTTTTTTTTCTGATTTAACATTTGCCAAAAAATTGGATGGGGTTTTTAAAAATTAAATTAAATAAATTTTGTGATGCAGTGTATTCTGATAACATTTGCCAAAGTGGGGGGTTTTTTTGGATTTTTTGG
>NW_025050917.1:0-13103 GCF_019279795.1 Protopterus annectens
TAAAATGTGTACAATAGTGGCCCCAATGATATCACAGTGGCACACTATCCCTGGAATACCTGCACATGGTATGTGTCAGCAGACAGGTGGTCGGGTATGGACATGTAGGTCGTGTACCCCCCACACCACATAATGGATGCCATGGTATGGACCTCACATGACAGCAACAGATATGGAGAAGGACACAGTGACATGTACAACACTGTGACAATGCACTCAAACACATTACCAATGCACAGTGACTGACAACACCACAGAGTACACTTTCTACCCACATAGAGGTTACCACTCCCAGATTTACATAGGGAGGTCACACCCATGACAGATGTCCAACAACCATAGTAACACCTCCACCATCCACAACCTAAATGTCTGCTGTGTGTCGTCCGTGCCACTGCAATAGGTGCACATGGGGAGGTGGGTTCCACCACAGATAAGACAACCCTGCAATAAACCACACAGTTTTAAAGAAGCAAGACTCCCCATGAGTACATGTCACACATACCCCTGCTGAATGTTAGTCAGATAGGTAATATGCCATATGAGTCACCCTGTGTAACTGTGTCTCAACAGCAGGTACCATCACCCCACATGTGTCACAATGGTCAGGGTAGCAGAACAGTCGCTGCTGTAGACACGGGGGCAATAGCATATTGTTTAGTATTGTATTGTAATGTAATGTATTTTGTTGTATTGTATTGGTAGGGTGAGGTGCCTCCTTCATGGAGTGGAACCACTGCTGCTGTGCCAGTGTACAGGTACATATCCTGTAGTCAGGCTAGTGTTACATAGCACTTCTATATGTGTGTTTAGCTCCTGTCAGAGTTATGTAGCATGCAACTGGGGATACCATCAGGTCCCATCCATGTTGTGTATTCTGCTGTCCTTGGGTGTCTCTCACCTGGACATCTGTGATAAAGGAGGTTACAGTCAGCTGGGATAACTATGCCTTATTGGGGAGGGGTGGGGTGACACCTGCACTGAACCTGTCCCACAATGTTGTCAATATCTGTGGTGTCAGTGAAATATGTGTTGTGTACTACCTATGGGCATAGAGGATGGTCCTGACCAGGTTGCTAACATAACTGAAGAAGGCCTCCCGGTCATCTGTAGTGTCACTCTTGATTCTCTCAAAGTTGCCCATGTAGTCAGTATGATGGAAATAGATCCTTACCAGTGCTGCTCAGACATGCCCTCCCTTAGGAATTTGCTCTGTCTTGCAGTAGCTTCCCTCTTCTGTAATACAATCTGTCTATGGCTGGGGTCCACCAGACAGGATGCTGTCCCTTTGTGGAAGTGTCTTGGTCATATATGGGATTGCATGATCCATGCATTCTTGGAGATGTCTGTAGAAAGCAATTGTGTAGGGGTCAGCATTGTGGGTTGTATCTGCCACTGGCCCAGTGGGTGGGATACCATATCACTGTTACAAAGTGTAAAGTTTGTATCTGTAATGTTATGCACTATAGCCATCTGTGCTGGTGGTGGAGGTGGGATATGTATATCCAGGGCAACAGTGTGTGGTCAGCCACAGTAGTTGGATGTAGGCCATACAGTACCTAGATACAAACCCCAGAGTGAGGAGGTGCTCTGACCTGAATTTGGTGTTCTGACTGCTGGGTTTGGTAGTATTTTATGGGGCCAGGTACTGTTGCACAGTTGCTGGCGAGCACTGATACCTGGCCTTTACATGTGTATCCACCAATAGACAGACAGATGCTACATATGTGAGATATGTTGTATCATAACAGTAAAGTAGCATGTGTAGTATGTGTGCCAAATCTGCTGACATATATTGCTGATCCCAGGTTATTTTCTTTCTCAGGTACATGGCCCAAAGCCCACCTACCCCACAGCTGAGGATGAGGAGATACACCAGAGCCTGGTGGGGATATGCAATACTCTTTTCCCGCACCAGCCAGAATCAGCAGGGAGGGCTGCACTGTGGCAAGACCTTGTCCGTCGGGTAAATGATATAGGCATGCATAATAGGACATATGAGCAGGTCGACATCACTGCAGTGATTTAATCAGACATTGTCAGCGTCGTCAGATATCCACAGGCAACAGGTCGCCATAGGTGGTAGGGTGGCTACACATCCCCCCCTCACCAGACTGGAGGGACTACTCCTGAGTGTAGTGGCTCCAGTCCAACAACAACAAACAGCAGACATGCATTATGATGGAGGCTGGAGCCCACAGCAGCAAGACAGTGAACGTGCAGGTAATATGCCCTATGTATAGTTGACTGTTGTGTACACTGGTAGTTAATGCATGTGTGAGGTGTGTCCTTGGTTTGTAGCTGTCACCATAGTATTTAATGTGCAAGTGTGATATCCTCAATATTAGCTGGGCCTGTGAAAGGGACTGTTGTACTCTGACCTGTATCATACTCAGTAACAATGGCACAGTTGTGCCCACTGAATTAGTTTCTTCATGTCTGCAGGACCCTCTGGTATAACGCAATGCAGCCTATCCATGCTGGTGAGTGTGTATTAACAATTCCTGTAATAGTGTTGATAGTAATAGTACTATTTGGCTCACTTAGTAGTGCTTTTTTATGCATGTAGGTGTGTCTGTGTCTGTGTTTTGATATCACGCATACTGAGTACTGTACAATTGTGTGAAACTGTGTGCATGGGGCATGGGGGCATGTGTGCATGTGTGCATTGTGCATGTGTGCATGGGGGCATGTGTGCATGTGCATGTGTGCATGTGCATGGGGCATGGGGCATGTGTGCATGTGCATCGTGAAATGTGTGCACTGTAAATGTGTTTCCTGTTTCCCTTTCCCCACAGGTTCTGTTGCTGCTCGGGTGTCATGTGCGGGGAACCTGGTCAGGTGCGGGGGTCGATAATGATGACATCTTTTAATGGCACAGGAGGTTGCCAGGGTGCCATTGGTCAGCCGATTGACAGTACACAGCTGTGACCCCATCAATGGTTATCCTGCCAATACCCTTGTCACCACTGTCCCTAGGTGATGGACAGCATACAGTGGGCATTGACCAGGGTAATGTGGTTTTGTGGCACATGCCTCCCACACAGGCCATGGGGATGGCCCAGAGATGGTACCACACAGACAGATGTCCAGGGGTTCGTGGGAGCATCCTGGGCATACTGCCCTGTCAGCGTGCCCACAGAGGTCACCACAACCTCAGCTATGTTTGGACTGTCATGCAGGCACAGTCACGTATGGAGCGGTAACCAGACAGGGTCTGAGGGGCTGGCAGCATGTCGCACAGCCATGACTGACAGTATCGTGACATTGCGGCTGCCATCCGTGATTTCACCGATGTCATAGACAGGCGTTGTGGGGACATATTAGACCGGTTCCACAACTACATGTCCATGAGCCAGGGTGATGGTGGGCGGTTGAGGCGTGTGGCCATATGCCAGCAACAGCAGCAGCTGGCAGTCGGTGCGGATGACAACAGGGGCCGGCCCCCCCTAGTGCCAGCAGCCCCAGCAATGCTGGGTCTGTGCTGTCATCAGACGCCCCAGGAGACCACGTGCGTGGCTCTGGCCAGGCCGACAGGGATCTGTGTCCAGTCAGCGAACACCTGCTTCTGATGACAGTACCCAGTCTGGGTTGGTACGGATACGGTCCGTAGCACCCTGCAAGGCACAGGTACCGTGTCCGTGGCCAGAGACACTGATCTGTATGACCTGGCAGGTACAGTCTGTGGCTGTCCACAAACACCAGTATATGGCAGCCATGAGGTGGAACTGTGTGCATCCATACACACATGCATATTGACAAGACGTAGGGCTACAGGGTAGATGCACACACTGCATCAACATTGCGCCACCTTCTACTGCTGTCCCTCACCAACACACATACACATACATGTCAATTGATGATATGGGTGGCTCAGGCATACCAAGTTCACACCCTGTGCATATGATGAAACTGTGCCACCTCCTGCAATCTGTAACAACTGTGCAGGTACAGGTTAACATGTTGCTGATGCACAGGGTGACCACATAGATGTGTAGTAATAGTATCATGTTGTTAACAGTACTGTGTGCTGAATTAATTTGTGGGTATATCACGACATACTGATGCAGGTAAGTGTGTGATTGTGTCATGTCTGTTGTCTACACCATGGTAAGTATCATAGTGTATCATCTGCACATATTTGGCATACTGGTGTTAATGATGTCAACAGAAGGCTACATACATAGGTAGCACAGGGGATAGGGTAATGAATAGTAATACCCACAATGATGGACATGTAAATTACAGGTATGTTGCCCACTAGACTCTGCAAATGCAGATGTTTGAGGATGTTGATATGTGTGCATTTCCACCGACCAGTAGGACACACAGGAACACCTAACTGCGCTCACATCATACCATGCTAGACGGCCCTTTTTTATAACTAACTGTCTGGGAGGAGAGTCCCCACTTATATGTCAGGGAGGATACTGTGGTGGCAGGCCAGGAGCATACATCCTGCAAGTATGGAACCACTGGTGAAGGCTCAGTGTCTGTTGTTGACATGTATTGCAGGTAGCGACATGGTTCCATCCAGTTATTGTACATCCTGACAGTACATGGTCTGTACCTTGTGTGCACTGAGACTGGACCCTAGCCATCTGACCCATGTGTATTCCCATGTACATGTGCATAGTGCCTGCATATTTGCAGTGTTACCTACTGGAACTGGTACAGCTTGTTTGTTGTACAATGGACTACATGGAGCCCTGTTTACTGTATCTTTGTTTGCATGCATGTTTGCTTGCAATTACCCTGGAATACTGATCACACCTGCAATGCATAGTTATAGAGCTTCTGTGGACTCCTAGTGCCATCTGCATAGCCTACTATATGTATGTCCATGTCCCACTTGACAGGATGTCACTGTTTGTCCTGTTCACATGTACATTGCCTGTGACACAGTGCATATGACTTACCTGGCATGTGTCCACGTGAGCAGTCATATATGCTACTGCTAACTAATCACAGGCACTACACCTTCACACATTCATCTTCTGTTGAACTACCTGCTTTGCTAGGGACAGCCTGCACCTGTCACCCCTGGCCTTTCAGATATTGGCAAAGGCTCTTGCTACCCCATAGTGCCTTTGTTAGGCAAGGCTCAATGACAAACCCACCTTCATAGGTATCACAAGGGATAAGACACTAAGAGTAATGCTACCCAGCAGAATGTCTAAACCTCCAGATGCATGCACCCAAAACACTCCTTGGCATGGAAACATCGATATCTGTGCAGTAACAGATGCATGGTGCAGAGCTACTGAGAGCACACCAGCACTAGCAGGTGTAACCGGTTGATTTCTTTGATACAGTCACCAAGGCCATTGGAGGGAAGGTGGTTCACACAGCCTACCTGGACCTTGCAAATGCCTTCAACAATACCCCACTTGGGCATTCTAGAAGCTCACCAGCTTAAATATAAGCCCCTATGTCACTAGATGGATTGCACAGTGGCTCAAGAACAGAACCCACATGGTTAGCATTGCTGGAGCCATGCCAGACCCCATAACAGTTACGGGTTGTGTCCCACAAGGCTCAGTCCTGGGACCCTCTTGTTTGGTATATATTTATTGGAGGTACAGGCCAACACGGATGGACTGTGGCTGTCCAAATATGCAGATGACTGCAAACTGGCCACCATAATCGACTCTCCAGCTGACACAAGCATCTTCCAAAGGGGCATCATAGCAACAGACAACTTGTGCCAGAGCCATGGCCGTCTGCTGAACAGTGTTTAGAAGGGAATGTGCATCCTGTAGTCTGTTCACCTAGTTGCCAAAGGGACATTGTCCTCACACACACTAACCCCTCAGCCAAAACACACACTTGCCATTGCAGGATTCAAACCCCTATCTAACTATGTTATGACACTTGAGAGACAAGCATTAGCAGCGCTATTTGCATTACTGGGAGGTTTTGTTCTCCTGCTATGTACTTATAGGGTGCTGACATCATCAGTGTTTAGAAAGGGAATGTGCATCCTGTGTGTCTATCCTAGTTGCCAAAGGGACATTTCCCTCACACACAAACCCCCTCAGACAAACACACACACTTGCCATTCAGGATTCAAACCCTACCTAACTATGTTATGACACTTGAGACAGGCGCATTAGCGGAGCGTGCTATTCGCATTTTTGGGAGGTTTCTTTCTCCTGCTGTACTTATAGGGTGCTGACATCATCAGTGTTTAGAAAGGGAATGTGCATCCTGTAGTGTCTTTTCCTGACACTCACTAATTGAACCCCTACCTAACTATGTTATGACATTTGAGAACATTAGCAGAGCACGCTATTCGGATTACTGGGAGTTTCTTTTCTCGTGCTATACTTATAAGGTACTGACATCATCAGTGTTTAGAAAGGGAATGTGCATCCTGTAGGCAGACACCAACACACTATGGCTGTTGTCATTCCCTAGGGCAGACAGCCTAGTGTTGACCTCTACACCATTATGTTTGATTGTCAAATGCACATTATTTGTTGCTGATAGACTGTTTGCATATCTTTATTGCCATAGCATTCCCTGTTTGTATGAACAACTTCTGCATCTGTGGAAAATGTTTGCATATGGGAGGGATCCACTATATCACATACTCTGTAGTCATTTAACTGTGTGCACTGGGCAGACTGCTGTAATGTTGGTTCCTGGCATACACATAACAATACCAGATATGTGTGTCCAACTGCTATTTTGCCTAAGTGTGTGAGCATGCCAGTTGGTATGTTGTCAAAGTGTGTGAGCATGCCCAGTGTGAGCATTTCATATGTTGGACTCTGCAGCCCACCACATTCGTGGATGTGTGTGAACTTCAACAACTATCACCCGTTTATGGTTGTGGGTTGTGTGTCATGTTGTGTAGTTACTGTACAACTGCTTTGTGTGTGAACACAACAGGATTATACTGTGCCTGCAGTGTTTGCATGGAATACTTTGCATACAGTTGTCAACATCCTTTCACACTGACCTAACACTGTAGTTCTGGGGTAGTAGTGTTCAGTATCCATTCAGGCGACACCTTTGTTGAGGAGGACCACTGTTGTTGTACACTGCTCTTTGGGTACATATTCTGTGGTAAGGCTGACATTGAGCAGTAGTGTGGTTTGGCATTCCATTAATCTTAGAGTCCATGTTGCACTAGGCCCAGGACACCATCTCATACCATTGCTGCTGTGTGTTCTGCTTTGGAGATGTTGTGTGTTACCTCAGCATCTGCAATGTCAGGGCCAACAGTCTGCTGGGATAGATATTCTGCATTCTGGGGTGGGGTTTGCACTGCACCTATCAGGATGTATGTTGGCAATATGTGTGTGTGTTTGTATATGTGTGATTGCATATCTGTGAATTCCCACATGGTTCCTACCATCAGTTGTAAGCCTTGGGATTATCCTTAGTGTCCTGTACAATTTGTATCTCATAGGTTCATAGGTTCATACTAGGCTATCCACCCTGGGCATTTGTTAGCCTAGCCAGAGTGTGTGTGGCTTCCCCTTGCTATGTGATATTATGGCCATTTATGGTTTGCTTTGCTGTGCCTCTGTCTGGACATGACACAGTGAAGACCACTGTAACTCTACAATCATCCATCCACTTGGCAAGATTCCTGTTGAACAGTGTCAGTGAGGGCTGCCTAACATGCAGTGGGATTCTGGTCCAGGGTGTGGGAGCCTCTGGTTATGTATCTGTCCCAGCACATCCTATTTCATTATTTGTTGAGGTTGACATCTCTCTCTCAGCTCAATGGATTTGTTTCTGGGGTGGAGCATGTCCATTACTCCTGTGTTGGGCATGGCCTCTACAACAGGCATGCAATGCCTCTGTGGGCAGTATGTGACTGCATCCAGCTGGGGTGTCTGCAGCCAGGCAGCATATGACATATATTTGGGACACTTTATCCTCTTGGTGAGGTACCTTTGAGGTCTTTCTAACTGCTGCAGGTGTCAGGTAAGGTACATCCCATATGAGGCATTACTAGATTATGGGTTTGATTAGAGAAAGTATAGGGGCACAGTGACCTCTGTTGATAGATGTGACTCCTTTCTGATGGGTGTCAAATGTGACAGTCTTCCTAGCCACATTGGCAATGTGGGTGTCACATAACAGGTTACTGTCCACTTGTGTCCCTAGGTCCCTGATTACTCCTTCCATACATAATGGTTTACCACCTATGTGGTAATTTGTGTACCTTGTTTGGTATTTGGTGGGACATTCATACTGTCCAGTGTCTTCAGGACGGCTGGGTGGGGTTCCTGTGTGAGAGTGCAGTCTGTAGCATGCTACAGACTGCAGTCTTGCCTACAGTTAGTTGCACATGGGTGTACTCCACTGCCTTGTGCATTGTCAGTTACCTGGGCGTATGGGTGTCTGTGCTGCCTATGGATACTCACCCTCCTTTATGTTTTGTTCCAGGTTTTGGGGCCATGACATGATATGTGGTATAACCTGGTAGTGCTGGTGTGCTGTCAGGCTTGCAGCAGGTTTCTGTCACTGCACAGACATCGATGTTCTCCATATTGGGGATGGCCTCAGGAGCATGCATATTGGGGTTTACACATCTGGCATTGGTCAGCATTTCCCTTATGTTTCTTCCACTTATGTTTTCTAGGGTGGTGGGTCAGTCTTTTCAGCCTTGCCTACAAAGGCTCTATGGAGGTGGCAAAGGCCTTATCCAATATTCAGGCGCCAGGGTAACAGGTGCAAGCCATCCCAGGACAGCTGCGTGGCTTGTCAAGCATGACATCCCAAGCAGACAGACATTGGATCCCCTTGGAATGACACCTGTACTACTTATGGCTGATCATTCCGTGTTTGTACTGTGGCATTATTCTTGGTAAGGGTAGGATGCTGCAAATGGTGTGTCATACCGGCCTGGACTACATAATCAGATAGCTCATCTGTGTCTCTTTCATGTAGTCTAGGGCAGTACATCTCAGGTCATTCACACCAGCATGGACTATGACTGCATCATATTTCTACTTGCTTTGGGTGACCTACATATTTCTGTTATGTGGCATGTTGGCAGCCTACAGGCAGCTTACTGTACCCTTTCCTTGTTCAGTCTGGTGTGCGGGACAGCAGTGTGTCTGACTATGGAGTCACCTATTACAACTGTATCAGGCATGTTGTTTCTCCTTCTGGCCTGTGACTGTTTGGCACACCAGCTTTGTGTGTGTGCTATGTGTTGCATGTGCTATGTTTGGAGGCTGTTTGTTGGGTGTCTGCTTTAGGCCTCTGTTGGTGTGCTGTGTTTGTAATTTCTGCCTCCGGGAATGTTTTCTGTGTTTATGTGTTTGGTTTGCAGTTGTGATAGGTCTATGTGGGACTGTGTTTGTGGTGTGTGGTTACCTTCTCCTCCTGACTAGTTTTGGGAGTACTGAGTTGAGGAGCTCAGCCTCCAGTTTGGATGGATGGTTGCATCTCTCACATATATTTGTATTTCTTGGTGGGGTTGGGGGTTGTCTGTGCTTGGGGCAGGTGTAACATTGCCTCAGGATTCACAGATTCCACTTGTTGTGGCTGGCCTTAGTGGATTGTATGTGTGGACATATTGTATTGCCATACTACTGATCAGTGATTACTTCATTGTTATGTTTGCTCTATCATGTAGTAGCTTCCTCATTCTCTTGCATGGTTTGGTTATGGCTGGTGTCCACCATGCCAGATCACATGTCTTGTTTTAATTTAGGACTGCATAATCCAAGCATTCCTGGCAGTGTTCATGGAATGGCTGTATTACAGGTTCTGAGGTGTGGCCCATATTTTGCACCTGCACAGGACCTTTAATGGATTCCACATCAGTTTGAGGTGCAAATATTGCTTAACACATGTTTTCCACTGTGGTTTTCTGGAGGGACTGTGGTCAGGATTTGTATATCCAGTGTGATTACTCTATGGTCTGGTTTTACCAGTGAGCAATACACTTCTCATCTTGACATCCAGTACCCATGTTGCTGATTATCACATCCAGTATACCCCTCTTGTGGGGTATGCGTTGTTCCTGGGCCTTTTGGTTTATGGATTCATGAACTTTTGTCCTACACTGTTGAGCTGGTATAATGCTCCCAGTCTATGTCTGGGTATTTTCAGTCCAATATAATGTGGTTTGGAGGACTTGATATATTCATGTATTCCAGCATGGGCCAGGTGCAGTTCCTGGTGTTGGGACAGTAGTCTGTAGCAGGCTATAAACTGGGGGCAGTTTTAGCCACTGTTACTTGCATGGCTAGTCCATGCTGCTTTTGTTGTGGTACCAACATGGGGGTGAGGTTAGCCTTGCAATTTCTTGCTAGACACCCTCCTTTTGTAGCTTGTTCCATGTTTTGAGGCTGTACAGCACAGTATGAGGTGTAACCTGGTAGTGTTAGGGTGCTGTTGTGAGCCTTGGCTCAGTTTTTTGTTACAGCACAGATATCACCATTCTCCATACTGGGTGGTTTAGACTGCATGCATCTTGCTGTTTCAACTTATCCATTATCTTATTCTTATCCCTTCTGGTACCTATGGAGATGGGTTTGTGTTTTGAGCCTTACCTATTCAGGGCACACTGTGGTGACAGCCTTTGCCAGTATCCATACGGCCTGCACTGATAGGTGCACCAGTCCTAGCAGGTGGTGCATCATGTCATGCTCAGCATGTCATCCCAGACTGGCACACATTGGATCCCCTTTGACTAACTGCAGATACTTCAGTCAATTGTTGCACTTGATCATCTCATTGTCATGTTGTGGCATGCTGCTTGGTGAGGGTAGGATGTTAGTCAGGGTCCTCAGGTGTGCATATGGGACATGGTGTTACATTACTTAACACATAGCATTCATGCCTCAGGTGGTGCTGCAGGGCTGCCTCTGTCGGATGCACATATTACACTTCCCTGTACATGTTTGAGAGCAGGTTATGTCACATTAGGCATCCCTGTTACTATTTGAGTGAGTCAGAGAAGGGTATCATTCCAAGGTTCCTACTGAGCCAATGTATGTGCTATTTGCCTCTTTGCCAAGGCCAGGGCATACTGGGCACGCCTCCTTCTGCCTACTGGGGCAGGCTCAGGTTGTTCCTCCTCCGAGTCACGCTGTGCCTGTGATAGCCTTGGCAATGGTGGGGGGCTGTTTTGCTCAGCCCTATGCTGGTCCTGCTGCAGCTGTGTTCGCAACATCATATTATGTAGCATAGCACATACCATGACAATTTGGGTACATGTAGTTGGTGTACTGCAAGGCTCCACCAGATGTGTCCAGACACGGGCGTGACTTCAGCAGCACACGCTCTATTACATTACGTGTTTGTGCGTGTGCCTCATTATGGCTCCTGTTCAGGTGTGTGCGTTTCTGATGGGTGTCATCAGCCACGGCTCCAGAGCATAACCTGCATCCCCACTAGGTGTCCATGTGGGATGTCCCCATTGGCAAATGTCTGGTACAGCTGTCAAATGCCAGATGTGGGAATCATGGTAGCTCCCAGGACAGCCAGCACACACATTCATTATGCCCTGGGCATCACACCGACCTGGCAGTTGATGGAGGAAGCCCTTGCGGTTGATGTACCCTACCCGCTCACCAGCTGGTGCTTTGATGCGTATGTGCGTGCAGTCTATTGCACCCACTACCTCAGGGTATTCCGCTATTTGCTGGAAGAGACGCATATTGCTGGCCAATACCTCACGGGCATTGGGGAAATATACATGATCACGACATGTGCTGACATGGCATCCAGGAACAGGTGCAGTACCCTGGAGGCTGATGCCTGTGATATCCCCATCATATCACCAGTTGGTCTCTGGAAGGTACCTGTTGCTAGTATTCTTAGGCCAACACATACCTTGGTTTCCACTGGGATGGGTTCCCTCTGTTGGTTCTGTGTGTGAGGCCTGGCCTGCACAGCTCCACTATTTGCTGCAGGAGGTCTCTGTTCACTCTATAGTGCTCTACTATCTCCAGCTCATGTAACCCGTGGTAGGTGACCCTGGGCCTGTACTCTTCTCCGTCTCCTCACTGTGGGTTGTCTGGCACCATCTGCATTGTCACCACCCCCAGCAAGTCGCCTATGTCATTATGACAGCTATGGCAGCCCTAACATTTCTGCTCTGAGTTCAGCTTTTCAGTTTTCACTTCTGATAGCTTACTCCTGTCTTGCAGTGTCTCTTGAGAGAAACATCCTGCACTGCTGTTTGCAGAGTTTTAAGTGCTGGGCTGGCTACTATTCTGCCTGTGTAATTGCCTGCTTCTAATTGTTTTCACCTGCTAGCTCCAGCAGTATTCCTGCTAGCTTCCTACTACATCTGTTGCTTCCTTTTTCCTTTCTGTTTCCTCAGGGTGGAGCCATGCAAACCAGCAGAAACACGCTCACAGTGGCTTACATGCGTGCACATGCTTACAGTTCAGAATCTGCTTATTCAGTTTGCGTGCACGCCCATGCAAACAGTGTTAAACATCTCCCAACACGCTCCACATGCTCAGTCTGCCTTGCGCGCACACGTCTTACTGCCTTCTGCCTTCGTGCTTATGGCGCGCTGCGTCTTGCAGCAAGAAACTTTGGTGTAGGCAACAGTGTACACCTTCCATTTCTTGACTTCTCATGCTTTACTTAGTGGCACACCTCTTTCCATATCTGTCTGACATCTGTCATGTAACATGACCTCCAATGAACTGCATTTCTTTCTACCATTCCCCTGTGATGTCACCTATCTCCTACTCTGTTCCTCCCCTTGTATAACTCTAACACTACTCAGACTGTGCTCATTTGCTATGTGACAGTGGAATTTAGTATCCTAACACTCATTTGCATCAGATTGCCTACTAATGCTTAGTTACATCTCTTAGACTCAGCTTCCCCCCTTAGCAACCACTACACGGTGGCCATGTTGGTTTTGGTCTGCTGGTCCCTGCATTGACATTCCATGTATTGCATAAAACCCACATTTGTGGCGTTATAACCTTCTTTTATGTTTTTCAGCCCATGTGGGCTGCTGGTTTAAACATCGGCAAACGCCGAAAAAAAAAATATATTTTTAATATATTTGCATGGTTACTTGCCAATGGCCACATATTTGGCCATTGGCATGCTGCTGATCATATGCACCCTTTATTTGGAGCTGACATGGCTCCACT
>NW_025050918.1:0-13621 GCF_019279795.1 Protopterus annectens
CCCACAACAGGTGCAACATGCAGGACCTCTTCATCAACAACATGTAGACTATATGCCCCAGAACAGGTGTGTATCCCTCAGTACTAGGTTGATAGCATCTACATCTCACACTGTATATGCACATCCCACATGCAGCACCTGCACAGAAGACCACAGTCATAATCTTACCCAGTGCAAATATCATGTATTCACATGTGGCAGGCATCACACATAGTAACTATTGAAGGTCGCAGGTACATATGTGTATTTGGCACACACATACATCATGTGTGCATTGCCATAACTGGTTTAATCAATGTCATGCATTATTGTGGGAAACAACCCGCACACATGGGCATTCTGTGTTGTGGAATTATACAACTATTTAGACATCTCTTTCCCAAAAGTACCTATGATGTTTGGCATTCCGAAGATGCATAAAAATCTTGAAAACCCACCCATGAGGGCATTGATAGATGGAAGGTTTTCAATGACTTATAACAGTTCTAAATTGATTGACCATATTCTTTTAAAGTACTTAATGAAAATTCCTTCCATCTGTAAGGACTCTTGGTCCTTCCTCAGTAGTATCAACAACATCGTATACAATACTGAGTTTAATTTTCTAACAATAGATGTGGTTGACTTATACACATCGATTCCCCATCAGGAAGCTACCGAGTGGGTTGGGTTAAAATTGGATGATTTGGGAGCCACCAAAAATGAAATCAGCATCGTAACAGAATTGCTTGATATAGTCCTTGATTCTAATTTTTTCATTTTCAATGACAAAATTTTCTTGCAAAAACAAGGTATAGCCATGGGCTCCCCATGTGGAGCCAGTGTGGCTAACATCTTCATGGTTTTTTGGGAAACCAAGTTTATTCTATCGAACCCCACCTTTAAAGACCAGATTCACTCTACACGCGTTACCTGGATGATATTTTCATCTTGTTCAAAGGTAACGAAGCAGAAGCAGAGTCTTTAGTGGAATTTATGAATAACACGACCTCCTTTTTGAGATTTACATCTACCTTCTCTGTTAGGGCAATTGACTACTTAGATGTCAATCTCAGTAAAGATGACCCTGGTAAGACTTATTTATCTAAAGTGTTTAGGAAAACTACATATTGTAATTCTTTATTACATTTTTCAAGTCAGCACCCCTTCAAACAAAAGAGGGCCAGTGTAAAGGGTCAGCTGGTCAGGGCGGTTCGTATGTGTAACTCAGACTCGGCCTTTAGTGAAGAATGTCAGTTTCTTAAGAGTCAATTTTTGAATAGAGGCTATCCGCCTTCATTAATTGACGAGATTATCATTGAAATTGAAGTGAAAAAAGCAGAAGGTTTTTTCAAACCTCTTCTAAAATTTGGTGTTGAATTGGTAACGGATGCAAATACATCTGTATACACACCATTGGGTGACGATCATTCCCAATTAATAGGCAGTGTCAGGTTGGACAACTTGACTAAATGTAATTTTGTCACCAGTTTCACAACAGCTTTCAGTAGTGATGCAGGGAGAATTTGTAACATTTTGAATAAAAATTGGGAATTCATTAGGAATGACATTTATCTCTTTGAAAAGCTAGGCCCCTTTCCTAGAGTTGTGTTCAGAAAAGGAAGGAACCTTAAAGAGCTCTTACAATCTAGACATGAGCTTAACTTTATTAAATGTAAAGGCTCTGTGGCATGTGGCTCCTGTAATTGGTGTCAATATATAAAAACAAGTTCTTCTTTCCTAGTGAATGATAGTAAATACTACATCCGACACACAATTAATTGTAACACAAAATCAGTCATTTATGGAGCATTTTGTAATACATGTCCTGCATTCTACATAGGCAAGACAGACCGTAAATTACGGCAGCGTATCTACGAACACGTCTATGCCATTAGGACCAATAAACAGGAAAATGCCCTAGCTAGGCACATAGTTAACTTTCCAGACCACAAATTCTATTTTATGGGAATTGATCACATACCAATGAGCATCAGAGGGGGTCCTTTGTCACTGTTACTCGAACTTCGAGAATTGGAATGGCAGATTAACACGCATTCCACTGTCCTGGCCTTAATGACAATTGTAACATCTCAATAGTATTAAAAATGAGAAGCTATATAAAATAGGACAACTATTTTAGAATTTTGTTTCTAGTAATAACATTTTGTTGGATTATTCTACCATCCTACTGAGATGTTATTTGTGGAATGATTTTTCATAGTTAGCCCATACTACCATTTCATTGAGAGTGTACTTGTGGAATGATGTTTTACATATTACTACGATTGTTTTAGTCTCTCTTTTTTCACTTACCTTGTCACTGTTTGTGATAGACAAATTGAGGGTACTTCCCTTATTGTGATTTCTTTTATCATTTTTTCTATCCGATGGGGTCAATAACATTTTAACTTTATTTGTTATAATAACATTTTAACTTTATTTGTTATTTTAATTGTAATATGTTTTGTTTTAAATGCAATATGTCTGTGTCTCTTTAAGCGTTTTTAAAAGGAAGTAGTGATGTCATTGTAATACACCTGATTCAGGTCTTATTTTAAGGCTTGGCGCCAAATGTTTTATTCACATTATTTTCTGAGGAAGCTGCCAGCTTGGACTGACAGCAACGCCTTATTTTGAATAATAAAGTTGCTCACACAGCTTGTGGAAGTATTCTTCACTTCTTTGGGTGACTTCCAGGATGTACTATTGACTGCTCATTTTCCGTTTTGTTTCCATTTGGTTTGTCTTGCCGTTTTTTCTGCAGTTTGTTGTTTTCCCAGTTGCCAAAAGTGATGTTCCTTTTATACTCACTTACCCCCCCTTCACACAAATTTGCCTCTTGCTGGATTCAAACCCCTACGTAACTATGTTATGACATTAGAGACAGATGAATTAGCGGAGCACACTATTTGCATTACTGGGAGATTTTTTTTTCCCCTGATATACTTATAGGGTGCTGACATCATCAGTGTTTAGAAAGGGGAATGCACATCCTGTGGTGTGTTTTCACAGTTGCCAAAAGGGATGTTCCTTTCATACACACTTACCCCCCCATCACACACACTTGCCACTTGCTGGATTCAAAACCCTACCTAACTATGTTATGATACTAGAGACAGACACATTAGCGGAGCATGCTATTCGCATTACTGGAAGATTTTTTTTCCCCTGATATACTTATAGGGTGCTGACATCATCAGTGTTTAGAAAGGGGAACGTGCATCCTGTGGTGTGTTTTCACAGTTGCCAAAAAGGATGTTCCTTGCATACACACTTACACACACACTAATCCCCCATCACACACACTTGCTTGATTCAAATCCCTACCTAACTATGTTATGACACTAAAAACGGACGCATTAGCAGAGCGCTTTATTCGGATTACTGAGAGATGTTTTTTCTCCTGATATACTTATAGGGTGCTGACATCGTCAGTGTTTAGAAAGGGAAATTTGCATCCTGTGGTGTGTTTTCACAGTTGCCAAAAGGGATCTTCCTTTCATACACGCTTACACACACACTAACCCCCCCCGTCACACACACTTGCCAGATTCAAACCCCTACCTAAGTTATGACACGAGATGCAGCATTAGCTGAGCACGCTATTTGGATTACTGGGAGATGTCTTTTCTCCTGATATAGGGTGCTGACATCATCAGTGTTTAGAAAGGGGAATGTGCATCCTGTGGTGTGTTTTCCCAGTTGCTACAAGGAACATTTCCCTCACACAGACTTGCACACTGACCAACCACAATCACTCACACACACACTCTGGATAAGCTGTCATTCCCTAGGGCAAACAGCCTAGTGTTGACCTCTACACCCATATGTTTAACTGTCAGATGCACATTATTTGGTGCTGATAGCAGTGTTTGCAGGTCTTTATTGCCATAACATTTCCTGTTTGTATGAACAACTTGTGTATCTGTGGACGATGTTTGCATATGGGGGAAATCCACTATATCATGTATGTCTCTGTAGTCATTTAAGTGTGAGCACTGGTCAGATTGCTATAATATTGTTGGTTACTGGAATAACACGTACATATACCAGATATATGTGGCAGAATGCTAAACTGATATTTGGACTATGTGTGAGCATGCCCAGTTCAGCCTTCCCATGGCATGTTGTGTGAAAGATGTCTCATTTATCAAAGTGTGTGAGCATGCCCAGTGTGAGCTTTCCATATGTTGAACTCTGCAGCCCATCACATTTGAGGATGGCTGTGAACTGCAACAAATATCTCCTGTTTATGGTTGTGTGTTCTGTGTCATGTTGTGTAGTTACTGTCCAAATGCTTTTTGTGTGAACACAACAGGGATTATACTGTGCCTGCAGGTTTTGCATGGGATACTTTGCATACAATTGTCAACATCTGTTCATACTGACCTAACACTGTAGTACTGTATAGTGTAGTGGTTCAGTACTTTCACTGTGGTGGACAGTATCCTGGGCTTTAGTCCTATCACTGCTTTACATTTCCATAGTGAGCACAACAACATGGTTAGGGTCCAGTTGTGCACATCTGCACAAAGGCAGTGCCTCTACGGACCCTGGTAATTACCGCCCCATAAGCTTAACAAGTCTAGTCTGCTAAGGTATGGAGAGGATCATAATGGAGTTCATAAACAAAGATATAGGGGACATGCAGACATTGGACCCGTCCCAGTTTGGCTTTGTCAAGGGCAGATCATGCCTTTTGAAGTTGGTCAACTTCTTCACAACAGTCACCAAGGCCATTGATGAGGGAAAGGCAGTCCATACAGCCTACCTTGACCTTGCAAAGGCTTTCGACACACTACCCCACTCAGGTATTGTGGAAAAACATACCAACTTAAATGTACACCCATATGTCACAAGATGGGTTGCAAACTGGCTTAAGGACAGGACCCACAGGGTTAGGGTTGCTGGCGCTATGTCGGACTCCAAGCTGGTCACAGGTGGTGTCCCACAGGGCTCGGTCCTTGGCCCCCTATTGTTCGGCATCAACTTCTCAGAGGTACAGGCCAACATGGAAGGACTTTGGCTGACAAGGTTTGCAGATGACTGCAAACTGGGCGCCATAGTGGAAGGTGCATCAGACACGGATCTCCTTCAGAAGGGACTCACGGAAACTTATAGCTGGTGCCAGAGCCATGGCCTGAAGTTAAATGCCAACAAATGTATAGTCATACCCTTCGTGAAAAGCAAGGTAACCCCAAGCTACCATATAGATGGCAATCCTCTAAGCACAGAGGAGGTTATCAGGGACCTGGGGACCCAGGTTGACAGTGGCCTTTCTTTTGACACTTACGTTGCTAAAGTGGTCAGAAAGACCTACATTGCCCACCTGATCATAAAGGGATTCACATCCAGATCTAGTGAGGTCATTGTCCCCCTGTACTCCTCAGTTGTCAGACTAATGATCGAGTACATTGCCCCATTCGGGATGTATCTCACCCGACATCTGCAGCAATTGGAGAGACCCCAAAAGTCCCTCATCAAAGGGATATAGGGACTCCAACACCTGTCATATGCTGCCAGATTGAAGAAACTACAGCTCTATTCAGTTGCATACCATCTGCTCAGAGGTGACATGTGCCTGACATACAAGGCCATGTCCAACCAGGAATTAATGGACATGATCCACCTCACAAAATCCAAATCCACCAGAACCACTAGGGCAAGTGATTTAAACCTTCGGGGATATAAATAGGACATGCTGGAGGGATAGATTTATCACCAGAGACCCCTATGCTGTGGAATGGAATCCCGTCCATGTGAGGAAGAGCACCTCTGGCTCTGTTCAAGAGGAATCTTGACCTGTGGATGGGAGATCGGGTTTACCCGAATCGCCTCTGTGTCACTGCTGGACAGAGGCACAACAAACTAATTGGCACAGTATTGTTTCCATATAAGGTGGCGTAAGCCACAAAACTCTGGGCTAGGCTTATAAATGCCTTAGGGCAGATAGCCTAGTATAAACCTATGAACCTATCTGACCATGTTGCATTATGTTCAGATATTAACTACGTACAACAGCCTCATCCAACATCAGTAGTGTATTCCACAACATAGGCATACATTGGCAAACACTACCGATGTGCCCTAGGCCATTTCTAATGCTAGTCAAAGAGTGTGTTTGTCCTTCAACACATTGTAAGTGTAGTTTGCCATGACATATGTCATGTTTAGTATACTGTGCCTCTGTCTACCCGTGACATTACGGTGATACCCTGGTAAACCTACCATCTCCTCCACTCATTAAGATTCCTGTTGAGGAGAATCAACGAGTGACTCTATGGATAACCTGTACTGGTAGTTTACTCATGCTGGGGTGGCTTCTGTGTTATGGATAATGCAGCTCGTCCATTCACCCTCCAAGGTGTCCGATCTGTGGTGCAAAGGGAGATCCCAAAACTCTGTTCTTGGGCCCCTACACCAGCTTGAGGCCCGGGGGGCACAGCTTACGGGCATGCCCGTTGTCCCGCCTGCACAACCCCCAGCACAGCCCCATCCTGGGCTGTGAAGGAACAGTGGCAACTGCCTATGGGTGGGGATATCAGTTTCACTGTTGCTATCTGTGGGCTCATGTGCCCTGGATATCCCAACCTCCGTCCCCGTCAATTGTGTAACCCCCCCCCCCCATGTGTCATACACCCCTGTATGGCCTTGTCTGTCTTGTCTGTTAACCTACCCAACCTACCTCCCCAGCTATACTGACTACCTCACCTGACATACCACTCTCACTGGATAAAAAAAAAAAAAGGGCACTCTGTACCCACAAAAAAATTACGCCCCATATATAGCTGTCCATGTTGCACACATGTCTGCTGGACATCGAAAGTGTTAATTACAATTGGCTGTACAACAGGTATTAATGTTGTCCGGACACCTCTCTCAGGGGTGGAAGGTTCCAAATGTCACACCAAATTGCATACAAATGCACAGCTGTTGCTGAGAAAGACATGGTCAGCTATGGGCCTCACCTACATCCTTCCTCCAAATTCCAAGCTTGTTTCCCTACTGTTTTACGCTCTTTGTGACCCCTTTTTCACCACTTTCCTGTCACCCCTTTTTCTTTTCTTTCAAAGAAAATAGCGGTGTGCTTGTGTCTGGAGATCACCGCCAGTGCATGCATGAGCTCCGCAAACAGCGCAGACCTGGTTTTAAGTGCTTAAAAGTGCCTTTGGCACTTTTGATTGACAGGTCCTGTACTCATTTCAAAAGAAAAATAAATTCCCACTGTCAGTCTCAAACTCAGGACCTCTGTAACACTAGTCTGAAGACCTACCACTAAGCCATAACTCTCATGCAAGAATATAGTGCTAAAATAAATATAACATGTAATAGTAGGAATCAATATAAAGGCAATATAGGATGTGTACTACCCAAAGCATGTCAGGTAGATTTTTAATGCCCGAATTACTGGATTCCCATACAAGTTTAGTGTTAACAGAAACAGCCCTGCTAATTGTTAGCTTATACATAATAATGTAAGGTAATGTACATATATGAAGGTATGTATATGTAGACACATATATATATATATATATATTAATACATATGAAATATAGTGGTAGGTGTCAGTATTCATACACACTCACTATAGGAAACAGTGAAGATAAATGCAGCAACCAGAATCTGTAACACAGCCTGACTTCTCTGAGACTTACTAACCCTTTTAACTGCTTAAAGGTGGCTTCAGCACTTTGATTGACAGGTCCTGTACTCATCCTGACAGAAAAAAAAGCCCCACTGTTAGTCTCAACCCAGGACCCTAGTAACACCAGTCTGTATGACCTACCACTAAGCCATGACTTTCATACAAGAGCGTAATGCTAAAGTAAATATAACATGTAATAGTAGGAATCAATATAAAGGCAATATCGGATGTGTACTACCCAAAGCATGTCAGGTAGATGTTTATTGCCAATTACTGGATTCCCATACTAGTTTAGTGTTAACAGAAACAGCCCTGCTAATTGTTAGCTTGTACATAATAATGTAAGGTAATGTACATATATGAAAGTATGTATATGTGTAATATATATATATATATATATATATATATATATATATATATATATATATATATATATATATATATATATTAATACATATGAAATATAGTGGTAGGTGTCAGTATCCATACACACTCACTACAGGAAACAGTGAAGATAAATGCAGCAACCAGAATCTGCAACACAGCCTGACTCCTGTGAGACCTACTAACCCCTTTAACTGCTTAAAGGTGCCTCCAGCACTTTGATTGATAGGCCCTGTACTCAATTTGAAAGCAAAATAAAAGCATACTAGTAGGCCCTACCACAAGACCATTGTAACACTAGTCTGTATGACCTACTAGTAAGGCATGGCTCTCATACAGGAATATAGTGCTAAAATAAGTAGAACATGTAAAAGTAGGAATGAAGATAAAGGCAATATAGGATGTTTACTACCCAAAGCATGTCAGGCAGGCTTTTACTGTCCCAATTACTGGATTCCCATACTAGTTTAGTGTTAACAGAAACAGCCCTGCTAATTGTTAGCTTGTACCCAGTAATGTCAGCTAATGTACATATATGAAAGTATGTATATGTACACACACACACACACATCTATATATATATATATATATATATATATATATATATATATATATATATATATATATCAATACATATGAAATATAGTTGTAGGTGTCAGTATGCATAAACACTCACTACAGGGAACAGGTGAGAGAAATGCAGCAACCTGAATTTACAACACAGCATGAAGCATGAGAGACGTACTAACCTTCACACTCACAGAACACTGTCGACAGCATACCAGCATGGTCCACGCCCTTACAATCTGAAAGGGCAATGCCTATCTTACATACCCTTTTATAGCACTGTCCTGAAATCACAGTGAGACATGCAATCAGTACACAACTGGCTGCATGCAATTAGCAAATGCTGCCTTACAATTGGTGCAGAGGCCATCACATGGACCTATGCAGATACCTACAAAAGCATCCAGTACTCACACTCCACACCTGCAATACATTCATTGCAGAAATCCGACAGAGAAAGAGAGAGAGAGAGACAGAGAGAGAAAAAAAAAGAAATAAAGACAGCCAGCAACAAAACCAGCAGCAGCAGCAGCAGCAAACAGAAAGTAGCACCATTGACACAGCAACAGCTGACACAAACACAGGTAATGCAAAGTAGCAGGTTAATACTGTGTTTACTGTGAAACCTCCAAATGTATCATAGTTCACTATCTATAGGTATGTCCATGAGATAGGTTGTGTGTACATAGTCCTGATATATATACATATGTAATATTGCTGTACATGTCGCTTAGAACACAAGGCCAGTTATGCATATGATGCAGTAGTTCCCAGGGTCAGTAGAGGTTCCTCCTCATTGGTGTGGGACCACTGTGTATGTATGGCACTGTTCAGGTACATATCCTGTAGTATGGCCAGGGTTTAATATCAGTCTGTAATGTGGTGCTATGTCCTCTAGGGGTGAACGTATCACACATCCAGGGATACCATTTTGTAACAGTGATGCTGTGTGTTCTGCAATGTTGAGTGTGGCCCTCATCTGGACATGTGAGATGATAGGGAGGTTACAGTCATCTGTGATAACTAATTCCACTTGTGTAGGAGAATGGGGGGGGGGTACCTGCACCTAAACTGTCTGCAACAATGTTGCCAATATCTGTGCATTTGGTGAATGTGAAGCATCTTACCACTGCTGACCACAGATGCCTTGCCTTCATGTGAATCTGCCCTGTGCTGCAGTAGCCTCCTGCTATTGTTATACAATGTGCCTGTATCTGTAGTCCACTGGACAGGATAAATAAGTGGTGTGCATACGGTCTGGGTTAGATATGTGTGTGCACATTACATGCACTATGTGGGATGTCTGTGGTAAGCTTTTGCAAAGGGGCCAGCAGTGTGTGTTGTGGCTTTCACTGGCCCAGTGGGCTGCATGGATAGCATCACAGTCCTAACTAGTGAATAACTGTGTAATTACATACATACATAGCAATGTAGTGTACTGTGCTTGTGGTGTTGTTGGGATATGTATATCCAGGCTGAGTAATGTGTGTCCACATCACAGGGTTGGATGGCAACACACATACAGTATGTAGGGATGAACACCCAGAGTGTTTCAGACGTGTTGCCTGTGCAGAAATATCTGGCCATTACCTGCGCATCCCCCACAACACACACACATGCAACATATGGCAGAAGTACTATAGCAGTACACATAGGTTCATAGGTTCATACTAGGCTATTTGCCCTAGGGCATTGATAAGCCTAGTAGAATGTGTTTGTCTTTTGCCACCCAATTAAAATTTATGTTGCTATGCCCTTTTCCAAGGTTAGTATACTGTGCCTCTGTCTAACAGTGACATAGAAGTGATACCCGGGGTACAACTATGATCTCCATCCACTCATCCAGATTCCTATGGAAGAGAGTCAATGAGGGACTCTGCCTAACCTGTACTGTGAGTTCATTACAGAGTGAAGGGAGCCTCTGGGTTAGGAATATGTCCCTCCAGCATGTCCTATTTATGTCAGTGCTAAGGTTCAGGTCTCCTGAGCGTGTGGCTGTATGGGAGTTTGATTTCCTGAGGTGCAGTATGTCCATTACTTCTGGGTTGGACATGGCTGTATATGGCAGGCACAGATTGCCTCTGAACAGGCAGTATGCCACTGAGTCCAGCTGGATTTTCTTTAACTGGGCAGCATATGGCATCTGTTTGAGCCCTTTGATCCTCTTGATGAGGTACTGTTGGGGTTTTCCAGTTGCTGTAGGTGTCTGGTTAGGTACATCCCATAAGGGGCATTGTACTCAATTATAGGCCTGATGATGGATGAGTAAAGAGGCACGATGACCTCCCCTGCTGTACATGTGAATCCCTTCATGATTAGCTGGGCTATATAACATGTCTTTCAATCCACTTTGGCCACGTGGTTGACAAATGACAGATTGCTATCAAGTTTGTTCCCCAGGTCCCCAATTACTTCTTCTGTACTTAATGGCTTAACACCTATGTGGTACTTTGCCACCAATGTGGAGGTGTGGGAATCTTTGATGAATATTGATACTCCCCCTCCTTTTGTTGTTTGGTCCAAATGTTGGGGCCGACAAGAATGGTAACAGGTATAACCTGGTAGTGCTGGTGTGCTCCCGGGAAACCTGAAACAGGTTTCTGTTACTGCACAGATATCGATGTCCATAATGCTAAGTAGAGTTTTGAGTGTGTGTATCTTGAGGTCTAGACTTCTGGTGTTGAGTAGCATTACTCTTAGTTCCTCATCCTTTGTGATATGTATGGATGTGGGTTTGCCTTATGAGCCTTGCCTAATAAAGGCACTATGGGTGTAGCAACAGCCTTTGCCAAAATCCAAAAGCCCGGGGGTGACAGGTGCAAGCTGTCCCTAGCAAAGCATCATGGCTTGTACAGCATATCATCCCAAGCTGACAGGCATTGGCTCACCTGTGAATGACACCAGTACTTCAGTCAATTGTTGAAAGTGATCATCTTGCCTTGATATTGTGGCATCATTCTTGGTGAGGGTAAGATGCTACTCAAGGTCAGGGTCATACTGTCTTGGGCTACATGCTCAGAGAGCTCCTTTCTGTCTCATGTCATGTAATCCAGGGAGGTATGTGTCAGGTCATTCACACCAGCATGGACAATGAGTGAGTCATACTTGTACTTGCCTTGGAGTTACTTGAGTGTTTGTGTTATGTGGCGGGTCGTAGTGCCCGACAGGCTGCACACTGTGACCCTCTCCTCATTAAGCCTGGTGAACGTGACGTCAGTGTGCCTGATGATAGAGGCACCTATTACAAGTGTATGAGGTGTGTTTACTGTTAAGGGCTGTGAGTGTTCAGCACATTGGCTTTGTGAGATATGTGTTGCACGTGTTTGTTTTTGTGGTAGTGGTTGCTTGGGTGTCTGCTTTGGAGGTCTCTGCTGCTTAGGCAGATCTTTATTCTGAGCCTCCGAGTATGTTTTTGTGTGATTATGTGTTTGTTTTGCTGTCGTGGTAGGTCTATGTGAGACTGGAATTGAAGTGAGTGTGGTTTCCTTCTCCACCTGACTGGTTATGGCAGTATTGAGTAGAGAGCCTAGCCTCCAGTTTGGTATATGGTTGCATCACTCACATGTGTTTGAATTTGTTGTTAGGAGGAGAGGGTTGTCTATTTACATGCGGCTGTTATAACATTGCCTCTGGATTACCACACTCACCAGCTGGACTGGAGAGGAGATTGACAACTGACCTTTGGACATGCTAGAATACTATTGTGAATTCAGTAATAATTGAAAACAAGGTCCAGTGGGGAGTGAGGGTGTACTGATATTAATTTCTACTGCTGACTGATATAATAGCTTCAGTGAGCAAGTGCCAGGTAACTTAAGTGCAATGTGTCACAATTAAGTAAATGCAACAATGACAAGCAGTCACTTGCTGTCAAGTGTAACAAGGAAATACGTACAGTAAGCAATGCAGATATCAGTAGTGATTCACAGAAGTGCTGAGAAGCTGTGTATTATGTGGAAGTAGCGTACCAGTGAAATAACAAGCTAACAAATAACAAGCATATAAACAAAGCTAGATTCAGGAGGCTTGAATGTAGTGTATGCTACAGCAAACAAGGTGTACCAATGTCAGTAAGATACAGTTCAAATATGCAGGCACTATAAACCTGAAACCAGAAGTTCCCAGCTATGAATGGCAGAGTACAGCTTATTCTCACACAAGAGTGCAGACCACAAACCTTGTTAATGTTAAATAACTGGCCTGAAGGCCAACTGCTTATACCAGAACTAATACACTTGGACACTGGGCTCTCAATCAGCAGTTCCCAACTTAGAAGAATGAAAGCTATGTGTCCTGCCACCACAGTGCTTGCCACAAACCTCCCTAATGTAAAACAACTGGTCTGAAGGCCAAGTGCTTAATCCAAAAGACTTAGAATGATAGCTACTCTTTAATCAAGTTACAACCAAGCAGTAATAAGTACAATTTAATACTCCCTGTATAGAATGTATACCATATATTGCTGACATACTCTACTGATAACCTGTTTGTGTACTTTTCCAGGGAGATATGGCTCCGAAAAGGAACCCTGCCTACTCTGCTGCAGAGGACGAAGTGATCCACCAGAGCCTGGTGCGTGACTATGACATCCTGTTTTCACGCACCACCCAGAATCAGCAGGAGAGGTCTGCACTGTGGCAAAACCTTGTCAGCAGGATAAATGATGTTGGCATGCATGATAGGACATATGAGCAGGTGAGACATCACTGCAGTGATTTGATTAGAAATGTCCGCCAGCGTGCTGCAGATATCCGCAGGCAACAGGTTGCCACAGGTGGGGGGGTGGCCACACATCCCCCCCTCACCAGACAGGAGGGGCTACTGCTAAGTGTTGTGGATCCAGCCCCAGAACAACAACAGCATCAGACGTACATGATGGAGGTTGGATCCACACAGCAGCAAGACACCGCGTGCAGGTAAGATGCTATATTTATTTATTTTAGTTATTTATTTTACATTTGTTGACCGGGCTAGTCTAGCTGGATATATGTCCATTTTCAGTAGAGGCCCGGGGAGAAAAGCTCCACACATAACATAAAAGGC
>NW_025050919.1:0-13883 GCF_019279795.1 Protopterus annectens
TAGATACGTAAACAGATTAAGCATAGTGTTAGACAAGATCAAGAAAAAATTTAAGAAAATTTATATAAAGATATTGAGCATAACAGGAAACCTTTTTATAGATACGTAAGATGTGGAAGGAGTAAAGATACACAAACTGATAAACTGCATGCAGATTCTAAAATTTATTCTCAGACAACAGATTATAGATATAGTTACAAAATCTTATGCAAAACAGTTTGGCTCCACAAAAGGGGTGGTAAGTTGTCCTAGTGACATCCAGGTAAGCCCAGATACTGGAATCAAATTAGATTATATTGAAAAAGAACTGTGCAAACTGGATCCAAACAAAGCGCAGGGAGGAGACGGAATAAGTAACAATGACCTGAGAACACTTCAGCAAGAACTTACACTACCATTATATCTATTATTCACTAGGTCATATAAATATGGGGAGATTCCTCAAGACTGGAGACATGCACTTATTAAATCTGTCTTTAAGGGAAAGGGGAGTAGGATAAACCCAGAATCATATAGACCTTTAAGTCTACTTTCATGTTGTGGAAAAATAATGGAGAAGGTAACACTCGATAAGTTATTGTCAGAACTGGATAGATTGGAACTCGAAACCATACATCAGCATGTATATGTTGAAAATAGATCTATTACCACCTGTAACATGATGTACTATAACACTATAATAACAGCTATGAATGAAAAAGTGTGCTGTGATGTGATTTATATAGATTTAACTTCAACATTTGACATAGTCATACACAAAACACTGATCAATAAATTAGTACAACTAGGTGTTGATGTACTGTTGATAAGATGGATAACTGCATGGCTTAGAGATTGGACATGGCAAGTATCACACACCAACTGGACAGGTGAAATCCTTGGTTACAGTCAGGGTGTCCCACAGGGCTCTGTCCTAGGCCCTTAGTTGTTTAGATTGTATCTTTCAGACCTTACTTTTTCATCTGAGGTGTTCTACAGTCTATATGCTGATGACCTGAAATTGGGTAAACTGATTACAAGTGTTACAGATAAGGTATGTCTGCAAAATAATTTGACTAAATTGACTATTTGGGCACAGGAGAATAATATGTTCATAAATACATCAAAAACTAAGCATATGAGATTTGGGGGACAAACTGAAAGGTGAATATTAAATACATAGTGATTGAAACTGTAGACTCATTTAAGGACCTGGGTATATGGATAGATTCAGCTATGAGTTTTTCTAATCATATCAACCAATTGGATAATGATAGTTATAGAACTATAGGTTGTATAAAAAGATTTATAAAGTCTAGGAAATCAAACATAATGGTTGTTTGTTAGTTACGTTAGACCCAAACTTGAGTATGGATTAACAATATGGAAACCCTACAGGAAAACAAGCATGAATAAAGTGGAAAGAGTACAGAGGAAATATACCAAGGGCATCCATGGATGTGAAAATTTAAGTCATTATGAAAGACTAAAATATCTGAACTTGTACAGTGTCTCTTACATATATTAAAGAGAATATCTTATTCAGGTATATAGGGCATTTAGGAACAACTACCTCTGGGAATGTTTTGGGTTATCAAAAAGTACTAGAGAATCATCAGTTAACTTATGTAGAAGATTCTATAGGAATGAGAAGTGTACTAACTGGTTCTCTGACAGAGTAGCTGATGCTTGGAACAGACTATCAAATTACATTAAAGCAAGTACTAGTTTAGATATTTTTAAGAACAACCTGGACATTTATTATGGGAACAAGTGTTTTGGTATATTAGCAAGCTAGAAGGGCATTAATGCCCATGCTTGAAACATTTGTATGTATGTATGCATGTATGTAGGGTAAAGGCCAAAGTCCTAGGACAGTGGGGAAGTGCTTTAGAAGAATGGCTGGCTGCAGGCTACCTGCAAAGCAGGATATCCCAAAAGTGAAGACTGAGATAAATAATACTATGAATAAAATACATTACCTAAAAAGGTTTTTTGGTTCCTCTAAGGAACAGTCTGTCCTCAATGGAAGAAAGGATGACAAAAAACAGCCACTGCTCTGATATTACCTCTTAGTCACTATTGTCAAGTTTCTTTAAAAGTAAGCTTTCCTTTCCTTCTGGAAATGGCTTACTTTCCACATAGATTGGGTTGCCTTTGCTTTTCTTAAAGGACCAGGATGTGAAAACAGGCAATGATTAAATGTTGCAGAGTTAGCATGAAGTAATACCTTGACTATGGAGGTAGAAGAAAAAATGGAGTTGCTTAGCTCCCCTCCTTATTTCAGGATGGGAGGTGCATATAGACAGGAAAGCATACTCCATTCGAGCTCTTCAGTGGAAACTGGAAAATGAACAGGCATTTGCTTCAGGGAGACAGGGAACCCATAGGCTTCCATCACTCACAGGAGTGAGCGACAGTTCTCCACAGTATCAAAACCTATGGGTATAGGTTCATAGGTAGGTACTAGGCTATTGGCCCTAGGGCCTATATAAGCCTAACCAAAAAGGTACCCTGGCTTTCGCCACCCAAGAAAATTATTTTACTGTGCCCCTGTCGAGCAGAGCCACAGAAGTGATCCCTGGTGTGAATTTCCTATCTCCCATCCAATCGTCAAGATTTTTCTTGAAGAGTGCTAATGAGGAGCTTTGTTTGATATAGATAGGTAGTTTGTTTCAGATTATGGGAAGACTCTGGGACAGGAATCTATCCCTCCAGTATGTTCTGTTTATTGTTGTGACAAGGTTTAGGTCCCTAGAGCATGTAGCTCGGAGGGATTGGGATTTCTTTAAGTGGAGCATGTCCAACAGCTCTGGGTTTAACATAGCTTTGTATGTTAGACAGAGATCGCTTCTGAGTAGGCGATATGCGACGGAGTTAAGCTGGAGTTTTTTGAGACTGTCTGCATAGGGCATCTGTTTGAGACCGGTAATCCTCTTTGTGAGGTATTTCTGTGGCCTTTCCAGTTGTTGTAGATGTCTTGTGAGGTACATACCAAAAGGGGCATTGTATTCTATAATGGGTCTAATGAGTGACAAGGAGAGGGGAACAATGACCTCTTTTTTCCTGGATGAGAAACCTTTTGTGATGAGGTGTGCCACGTAGAAAGATTTCCTGACTACTGTGGCAATGTGATTATCAAAGGAGAGACTACTGTCCACCTGTGTCCCAAGGTCTCTTATCACACTTTCAGTGTTAAGCAGACTACCGCTTATGTGGTAGCTCATGGGTACAGAGTTTTTACCAAAAGGGATGACAATGCACATTTTGGCATTGAGCTTGAGGCCATGGCTTTGACACCAGGCATCTGTCTCAGTGAGGCCCTATTGTAGGATGTCCACATAGTTAGGAGTTGCGATTATGGCTCCAAGTTTGCAGTCATCTGTGAACTTCGTTAGCCAAAGATCTTCTGTGTTAGCCTGTACTTCAGAGAAGTAGATAACAAACAGGAGAGGAGCCAGGAATTTACCCTGTGGTACTCCACTTGTCACTGGTCTGAAGTCAGATTTGGAGTCTGCTACTTTCACAGTGTGGGTTCTGTCAGTGAGCCAGTTGTCAACCCATCTTGTGACATAGGGATTTATACCTAGTTTGGTGAGCGTATCTAGAATTCCAGAGTGGGGGATGGTGTTGAAAGCCTTGGCGAGATCTAGATAGGTTGTGTGAACCACCTTACCCTCATCTACAGCTTTGGTGACCACTTCAAAGAAGTCTATCAGGTTTAGGAGACATGATCTGCCTTTTACAAACCCAAACTGGGTGGGGTCCAGAGTTTGGAGATTACCAGTGTCATTGTTTATAAGTTCCATGATGATATGTTCCATAGACTTGCAGACCAGGCTCATCAGGCTAATGGGGCTTTAGTTCCCAGGGTCCGTGGTGGCTCCCCCTTTGTGGAGTGGGTTGACCGTTGCTGTGCGCCATTCAGTGGGCACAAAGCCTGAGGTAAGGCTATGATTGAACATGGTACTTAGGTGGGGTGCCAGTTCATCCTGTAGTTCGAGAAGAATGCAGCCTGGGATGTTGTCAGGTCCCATGGATGCTGTGTTCTTGGCTTCGGAGTGTGTGGTTTTTACCTGTGCAGTCGTGATTACAGGAACTTTGCATTCTTCTGGTGTAGATATGAGCTCTTTAGGGGGTGAGAGGGGGGTAAAGTTAGCACTGAACCTATCTGCCAGGATGTTGGCAATATCAGTTGGTTCTGTATATTTAGTACCATTGTGCTGTAATTCAGAGCAGATCTGAGTGTTGCCATTGAGATTCTTGACATAGCTATCAATGGGAATGCACAGAGAAACATTAGGGCTCAAGTAAGAATCCCAGTCTCCCAGTACAGATAATGGCACTGCTCCCATCATATATGCCTGACACATAATGGAAAAGAAAAGGCAGTAGGTCTCTTACCCCACGACGACAAATGGATGATCAGAGCTTTTGGGAGGGGATTTGAATAAAGAAAAAGAAATAAATATATAGTTAGTTTAGGTGTTAGGCAAAATACTAGTGCCACTGCAGCACTGAAGATGTGCCGGTGATCTTTATGTCAAATGTGCATTTTTTTCTTCCTCATACTGGAATTATACCTGCTAGATTCTTGCATATGATGAACTTGACTGTGGACAAAACAAGCAATTAGGATACATTTTGAGACAGCCTTGCCAATTTGTACTGATATCCTATATGAATATAATGTTGCTCTTACAGAAACATCCTATTGTATAAGAATATCATCATCAAACAGGCTAATCGATGGTGTGAAATACATTCCACATGAATAAAAAGCTTACTGTTGTGTTGGCATACAAGAATTACTGGACCAGAAACCCCATCTATATCAGATCGAACATTTAGTTAAGCAAATAACTAAATATTGATCACTAATCGCACACATAAAACATTGAACTACAGTTTCCACTCAGGGAAACAATGCTGTTGCCCAACGGGGGGGGGCACAAATGAAGTGGGTGGCTGTGCTCTCCACACCCCCCAACTAAATATACCAACTCCGAGATCGCTCCACATTGAAGAAAGGGCAAACTCTGCGCAATGGCCAAACAACTTGTTTCCCTGAGTGGAAACTGCCGTTCGTGATTGTGTGTTCGATTATTAGTGATCATTTAGTTATTCGATTAACTTAACGTTCGATCAACTAATATAGACCCCAGAA
Organism: Protopterus annectens; assembly: GCF_019279795.1. Classification (NCBI taxonomy): domain Eukaryota; kingdom Metazoa; phylum Chordata; order Ceratodontiformes; family Protopteridae; genus Protopterus; species Protopterus annectens. The sequence goes on from NW_025050919.1 coordinate 5,147, forward strand.
ACCCACTGGGGGTCTTCTCTTCACATGAAGTACATTTCCCTTCAACAAATTTAACTTTAACATTTTGCCTGATGACATCTTCTCAATCTTGTTCCCAGGTCTAGTTTCCCAGAACAGAAGTAGGCCTCATTTCACAAAATAGGAAAGATATAATTTGTTTTTTTAGCAAAGGTTTTCTTATGGTAGTAACATTCAGATTTTTCTGTACTATCCAAGATTCTGATAGAGATCTTTTGTTGTTGTTGAGGCTAAGAAGCAATGCTACGTGTACTCCTCCCACTCCAGGTACACTGGCATAGAGGAGAGGGACATAATAGGATTTTCAGTAGTGTGGGATACTGAAGGAAGGCATGAAAACAGCTAGTGAGGGACACTGGACCTGGAATGAGGTGGACTTCATAGGTTACTACTAGGCAGTCTGTAGACTATTACAAGTATAGCCAAACCCCCTAAAAATCCTACTCAAAAGCTCTGTCTAGCATTAAGGAAGACAAGAGAAGATGGACCAGGGGAGGGGGGATTTAACACTGCCCAGTTATCTAGGTTTTACCCTGAAGGTGGCAAGGGTGATACTCTGACACTTAGTGGAATGTTTTACAGAGGTGAGGGATACACTGAGATATGAATCTATCATGCCAATGTGTTTTATCTGTTGATTGAGGTTTAGTTCTTTTAAATGGATATTTAGGGCACCATTTATTCTTTGAAGAAACTGGTGATCATAGAGGGTTGGAACTTCCATGGCTTGGAAGTCTAGAGATAGGTGTCCATGGAGCAATCTGAGACTGAGGAAGGAAAAATGACTGCTAATCTTTCCCGATAACTAAGATTTTTGAGGCCACTAATCTTTTTAGTTGCTAATCACATTTAATTTAAGGCCATTGTCCTTGTACCAATTGTTAACATGGTGTAACCAAATGCTGAAGCAATTTTGAGTCAGTGGAAGATCGAATAACACTCACTTTACAGTCGCCAGTTAAGCCATGAGTGTTGGCCTGAAAGTCTGAGCAATAGATGCTACACTGAGCACTGTGATACAACACTAGTAGCTTTTTTGCTTTCAGAAATGACACCAGTGACTCTAAGCACACAGGTTCTGTCAGACAGTTAGCTATCCACTGCATAACAGAGCTGTATTCACATTTATAAGTCTGTGAATAATGCCCATATGTGGAATAGTGTCAAAGGCTTTAGCTATGGCCAGGCCCAGATATGCTGCATGTACTACATAACTTTACCCCACTAGTTTGGATACGTTTTCAAATAAATTAGGGAGATTAAAGAGGAAGGAACTTTTTTGACAAAGATGAATTGATGAGGTTTCCAGGATTAAGAGATTTTCAATGCCCAGATTAATGAGATCTGAGATGATATATACCATAGCTTTACATATAAGGCTAGTGAAATTGACAGGTCTACATTTACAAGGGTCCATGGTTGAGCCATCCTTGTGTAATGGTATTAAAATAACCATATTCCAGACTTCAGGGATGTAACTAGCGTAGAGGTGTTGATTTTCAATAGGGAATGCAGTAGCAAAGTTAACATTTTTTAAGTAGTTCCTAGGTACTAGGTCTTTGTCAAAAGAAGGACCATAGGTTGGCGCTGTTTGAAGGAGTTGCAAAAACATCTTTGAACCAAGAGACGTATATGTGGGGGGAACATATACAAAATTGCTACAATTATCCCAACAGCATCTTGGTCAGATTTACAAATGTCTGAAAATATCTATGTAATCAAATAGATGTAAGCAAAGCAAATATGTTCCTAAATGTGTAAGAGCACTGCAAGGCCAGATTCCTGTGTTTTGCATTCTCTAGAGCAGGAGAGAAAACTCTACTCTGTCACCAGACAGACTGCAATCAGCAAAGGTTTAGTATAACAAGTATAAAGAGGTCTAACACTGCATGTGTGCCAGTTGGAGTGCTCTTGGTTTGCCAGCTTCCTATTTTCACTGTTTGTCAAGTATTTACCGGTATTTTTCACTGTTTTAAAGCTATCTGTTCTTCTTGTTCTGGTTTTTCCACCAAGCAGTGTTTAAATAATGGATCTGTTATCTCTTTAAAACATTCTTTAGAACCTCCTTGCCAATTTTCTGTTGTTTTAAATTTATGTGTGTGTGTGTGTGTGTGTGTGTGTGTGTGTGTGTGTGTGTGTGTGTGTCACTGCTATTTTTATGCTGTGTTAAACATTCTCTAGAGTTTGCCTCTGAAACTAGGGTAGCTAGTAGCTGTAACATAGTCCAGATACAGGGTTGCTGCATCTGGGTCTGTTTGTAGTGGTAGTTTGTTCTGAGCACATTTTCCAGGCCATCTTGGATTGGAAGGGGCCTAGCCTCCTTAGTGCTTTCCTGGTCATACTACTACTACTAGTGAGCTGTAACCCATTAAACCACCAGCAAACAAACAGGCAGAAAAATATCCATCCACTGAGCTCATCCGTGATCAATTCTGAAAATCCACCCCTAGTGACAAGTGTCTTCAACCTAGCATTATGGACAGCTGGACTACCCTTGTTTCTCCTGCCAATCTTGCTGACTTGGATCTCTTCCAGCACTGTAGCAATTATCTCATGTACACCGACAACCCTCTACCAATAACTCACTCAAGTAGTGTGTGAGAGAGGTGTCTGCACCAAGAATCTTGAACCCATGCTCTCTCTCACTCAAAACAGTAACACATTAAAGGATGTCAACTCACCCACCACTACATATGCACATAGTACCACTACTCATACACACAGTATACATCAAACAAAAATCTACATACAGGACAGTTCTGTCCAAAAACTTACCGAAACAGCAGAGACATCCAAAACACAAGACTACTACAGCTAACAGTCCCCACAGAACCCATGACACACAGCAACACCAGTGTCTCACCCACCAAGCCCATAAGGCGTAACATTCACAAACCAAATTTTCTCGCCATTGGAGACTCAATAGTGAGACACACAGATGTGCCACTCACCAGGTTGGACAAACAAAGTCATGGTCAGTTGCCCCTCCGGTGCCCTGATTCACCAGATCACACATTCACTCAGGTCTCTCAGCAACAAGTACCATTATGACTTTGTCATGGTTCATGTTGGTGTGAACGACCTGAGACAGACCTCACTGGACTATATGAAGACACACATGGTTGAGCTCTCTGAGTATGTGTCTGAGGCAGGTATGTCCCTAGCCTTGAGTAGCAAACTACTCTCACCTAGAATGATGCCACAGTATAAACAAAAAATGATTGATTTCAATAATTGGCTTAGTTTTTGGTGTCATTCAAGAGGGATCCAGTTCCTGTCAGCCTGGAAGCCATGGTCGACAAAATGCACTGCTTTGCCAGAGACTGTTTGTACCTGGCACCTCTTGGCTTTCAGCTGCTGGCAAAGGCTCTTGTCTCCCCCATACTGCCTTTTTTAGGCAAGGTCTCTAAAACAACATTACTGATGTGAACTTAGCCAATTAGAACAACATAAGGGTCACGCTAAATGCTAGAAGCATAAACCAAAAACTGCACTCCCTGGAACCACTTCTATCACTAGAAGATGTATATGCCTGTGCAGTCACAGAAACCTGGTTTAAGGCCTCAGAGAATACCCCAGCCTTGCAAGACTACAATGCCTTCCATACTTTTAGAGCACAAAATGAATGTGTGAAAACCAAAGGAAGTGGTGTTTCAATCTATATTAGAGGTAAATTCACCTCACGTATAGTTAGGCTCTACAACTCCATGGAATTACTCTAAGTACGGGTTACAGTGGGTAAGATCCCCAGTCAAATCATAGCCAGTTACCCCTCCATGGGTCATGATGCCCATGAAGCCTACTTGATCAAACTGGAGACAATCCAAATTTTACCAAACACACCAGTTATGGGGGATTCCAATTATCCCACCATCAACTGGGAAACCTATGCTAGCCCTAACTCGCTAGTGCAAAAGTTCCTCGACTTCATTAGTTCAAATTCTCTGGAACAAATTGTTCATTCCCTGATGAGAGGAACAAACGTTCTAGATCTGGTCCTGACCAACATGTCAAACAGATCACTGCTGCAACTGTCAGACCCTCATTAGCTAAAACTTAGCACAAATCAGTCACCTTCGAGTTGGCATTAACACCAGAACTCAGAAAGGGTGAAACCTGACTAAAAAACTTTATCAAGGAAAACTATACCCTCCTAGATGAAGGTATAAATGCATTATAAGCCCCACCCCAAGCTGGAAGTGGTAACTACAACAAAGCTTACACTAAAGCCCTGTACAATCACTTGCATAATTCTATAACTGAGCCGTACCAGAAAGAATCAAAGCTAGAGCCCCAAGTAAAAACAAGCTGCCATAGAGGACATCCAGCATCAACAAACTTTACAATAAATTCAGAAAGTTACTGTCCAAGAAACCAAAGGCAAGGCCCCAAGAATGGAAAAGCACACTCCTCAGCCTCAACAGGCAATTAAGACAACTTGTCAAATACACTAAGGGCTCCCTTGAGAGAAACTTAGCAAGGACAGCAAAGGATAACCATAAGACCTTTTACAGCTATGTACATAGCCTAAAAGGTAGGATCCAAGCATGTGCAGAATTAGTGACCAATTGTATCACACACACTGACCCCACAGAGATAGCAAACCTGCTAGTGGATAGGTTTGGTGAAAATTTTACTCCCTTATCCCCTCTTAACTTATCACAAACCTTCCCCCAAACTTCCACCCCACCCTACATATCTGAAGAGCAGGTCCACAAAGCCTTGTCCAAGGCAAAAAATACCACCTCTATGGGACCAGATGACATCCCAGGCTGTCATCTAAACAGGCTAAAACATGAACTAGCATAACCATTATGTACTCTTTTCAATAACAGCCTAACCACAGGCTTTTTCCTGCAGAATGGAGAAGAGCAACAGCTATTCCCCTCCACAAAGGTGACCTAGCAACAGACCTGGGGAATTACAGACCCATAAGCCTGACCAGCCTCATCTGTAAGGCCATGGAATGCATCATTATGGACCTCATAAATAAAGATAGGTGACCTCCGAACCTTGGACCCTACCCAATTTGGCTTCATCAAGGGTAGATCCTGCCCGTTAAATCTGGTGGATTTCTTTGAAAATGTGATCAGGGCCATTGATGAGAGCAAATTTGTGCACACAGCATACCTCGACTTGGCAAAGGCTTTCGACACAATCCCACATTTGGGCATTGCCGATAAACTTAGCAAACTGAATGTAAACCCATTTGTTTTAAGATGAGTTGCCAACTGGCTCACAAACCAGACGCACACTATCAAAGTGGGTGACTCCACATCAACCAGCAGACCTGTTACCATTGGAGTACCACCAGGGTCAGTGCTGAGCTCACTGCTGTTTGGTACATACTTCTCAGAAGTTCAGGTCAAAACTAAGGGGTTGTGGCTGACCAAGTTTGCAGACAACTGCAAACTAGAACTAGGTGGAATTACTGACTTACCAAATGATGTCAGTATACTCCAGGAAGGTCTCACGCAGACCATCGACTGGTGTATTAGTCATGGTCTCAAACTGAATGTACAGAAATGCATCATCATTCCCTTCGGCAAAAACAATGTCCCTTCACACTATCAAAACATTTCCCAAAGTACCCACAAAGTGGTAAGGGACCTGGATCACATTGACTGCAACCTTAACATCGACCACCATGTGTCTACTGTAATAAGGCAGGCTTTCTACATAGCACACTTGATTAGTAAAGGCATCACCTCGAGAGCAAGAGAGGTTATAACCCCTCTAAACTTGGCACTTATAGTTTCATAGTTTCATAGTATAGTACTAGGCTATCTGCCCTGGGGCATTTGTAAGCCTAGCCATAGTGATGTGGCTTTTGCCACCCCATGAAATGGTACAAAAACGTACAGAATAAATCTAGAATACTGTGCCTCTGTCTAGTAGTGACACAATGAAGGTCCCCTTATATAATAGAATTAGTTTACTGTGCCCCTGTCTAGCAGTGACCCAGATGTATCCCCTGGGGTAAATTTTTGATCTCTCATCCACTCATCAAGATTTCTCTTGAAGAGAGTCAGCGAGGGGCTTTGCCTAATACGAACTGGGATCCTGTTCCAAAGCATGGGAAGCCTTTGGGTTATGAATCTATCCCTCCAGCATGTCCTATTCATACTTGTGCCGAGGTTTAAGACTTTAGCTCTCGTGGTCCTGATGGATTTGGATTTTTTGAGGTGGAGCATGTCCATCAAATCCTGATTGGACATGGCCTTGTACGTCAGGCAGAGATCACCCCTGAGCAGGCGGTATGCCACTGAATAGAGCTGAAGTTTCTTTAGTCTGGCGGAATAAGACATATGTTGGAGACCCTTGATCCTTTGGTGAGGTACTTCTGTGGTCTCTCCAGCTGTTGCAAGTGCTGGGTGAGGTACATACCAAATGGGGCATTGTACTCAATCATGGGTCTGATGAGGGAGGAATATAGGGGTACAATGACAACCTTGGATCTGGATGTGAATCCCTTCATGATGAGGTGTGCAAGGTAGAATGTTTTTCTAACCACTTTGGCAACGTGGGTGTCAAATGAGAGGTTGCTGTCTACTTGGGTCCCTAGGTCTCTGATTACTTTTTCCATACTCAGTGGGTTGCTGTCTATGTGATAATTTGTGGGTACTTTGTTTTTCCAAAAGGGATGACTATACATTTTTGGCATTTAGTTTAAGGCCGTGACTACGGCACCAGTTGTCCGTTTCAGTGAGGCCTTTTTGTAGGATGTGTGTGTCAGCTGGTGTATCGACTATGGTGCCTAGTTTGCAATCATCTGCGAACTTTGTCAGCCACAGCCCTCCCATGTTTGCTTTAACATCTGAGAAATAAATGCCGAACAAGAGGGGTCCCAGGACAGATCCCTGTGGGACACCACTTGTGACTGGCTTTGAGTCTGACATTGCTCCAGCGATTTTAACTTTATGGGTTCTGTCCTTTAGCCAGTTTGCAACCCATCTAGTGACATAGGGGTTTACTTTTAAGCTGTTTAGCTTATCTATGATGCCTGAGTGGGGTATTGTGTCGAAGGCCTTAGCCAAGTCCAGGTATGCTGTATGGACTGCTTTGCCCTCATCAATGGCTCTAGTGACTGTTTCGAAAAAGTCGACCAGGTTTAAAAGGCAGGATCTGCCCTTCACAAAGCTAAACTGGGTGGGGTCAAGTGTCTGTAGGTCCCCTATGTCTCCGTTTATCAGTTCCATAATGATTCTTTCCATAGCTTTAAAGACCAGGCTAGTTAAGCTTATGGGGCGGTAGTTTCCAGGGTCTGTAGAGGCACCTCCCTTGTGGAGTGGGACCACTGTTGCTGTACGCCAGTGTACAGGTACATAACCTGAAGTAAGGCTAAGGTTAAATAGCATTTTTATGTGTGGGTTTAGCTCCTCTTGGAGTTCACGTAACACGCACCCCGGGATACCGTCAGGTCCCATTGATGCTGTGTTTTTGCTTTGTTTAGGGCGGTTCTCACTTGGACATCTGAGATGACAGGGAGATTACATTCAGCTGGGATAAGTATTTCTTCTTTTGGGGGTGAAGGAGGTGAGTAGTTTGCACTGAACCTGTCAGCCAGAATGTTAGCAATATCTGTGGGTTCAGTGTATTTTTTGTTGTTGTGAACCAACTCTGAGCATATTTGAGGGTTTTCACCCAGGTTTCTAACATAGCTGAAGAAGACTTTGTGGTTTTCTTCAGTGTCCTTAGCGATTTTTCTCTCAAAGTTTGCCTTGGATGTTTTTATGAGAGAATGTAGTTTTCTGCTAATGTTGATCAGAGACGTCTTCCCTTCATGGGATTTTGCTCTGACGTGCAGTAGCTTCCTTCTTTTGTTATACAATTTGTTTATGGCTGAGGTCCACCAGACAGGATGCTTACATTTGGTGGAGAGGGACTTGGATTTGTTTGGGATTGCATGATCCATGCATTCTTGGATATGTCCATAGAAAGCATTTGTGAAGGATTCAGCATTGCGGGATGTGGTATCCACTGGCACAGTGGGCTTAAAGGATACCATCTCCTTCTTAAGAAGAGTGAAGTCTGCTTTTGAGAAGTTTTTCACTGTGGTCTTTTGTGCTGGGGTGGAGGTGGGATATGTATATCCAGGGTGATTAGTTTGTGGTCAGATCTCACTAGTGAGGGGTATACTTCCGGTGTGGAGCATTTTGTCCCCATGTTTGTGATGATCAGGTCTAGTATATTATCTCCCCTAGTGGGAGAGGTGACTAGTTATTCCAGTGCATTTGAATTTATGAATTCCAGGAACCTTTGGGCTAGGGTATTAGGGCTAGAATAATGTACCCAATCTATGTTTGGGTAGTTGAAGTCTCCCATTATGATGGTATTTTGTGATACATTCATATCCTCCAATGTCTTCAGTAAGGCTGAATGGGGTTCTTGAGATTGGGAGGGTGGTCTGTAACATGCTACCAGTTGTATAGCAGTTTTGCCTATGGTTAGTTGCACCTGTATGGTCTCTGTTGCTTCATGTGTTGCTATTAACCTGGAGGTGTGGGTGTCGTTTATGAATATGGACACTCCCCCTCCCTTTGTGGTTCAGCCCGGGTTTTGGGGCCAAAAGGCATGATACGAGGTATAGCCTGGTAGTGCTGGGGTGCTCTCAGGAGCCTTGAACCAGGTTTCAGTTACTGCACAGACGTCGATGTTCTCCATGCTGAGGAATGCATCAAGTGCCTGCATCTTGAGATTTAGACTTCTGGCGTTGAGC
>NW_025050920.1:0-12667 GCF_019279795.1 Protopterus annectens
GGATTGTTTTAAACTTGAAAACTTTTTTTTATTTGGGGTTTTAAAAGAGGGTTGAATTGCTTTTTTTTTCATCAATCCTAATCGCCATTGTAGGAGGTGTAGTAGCTATGAAGCTGTTGTCAGTTTTCCAGGATTCTAAATAGAAAATAGTAATAATTTATCTTTTTGTAATCTAGCAAGTGTAAATTCTATATTTAATGGCAACCAGATCTGTGCTTACAGGAAGCAAAGGATCATGCGTCTGTGATTGAATAATCGGATAAACTTTTGTTATTATACATGTCCGAGTTTGCTGCATGATGTGGATGGAGATATTAAGTATTTGCATTTTTTGCTAACTGACCGGTTTTGCGGAATGAAGGCTAATAGCAGTGGTATTTCATGATGAAAAGTTTGTACCTGGGGATGTTTAGCTTTCATGGCTGCTGCTGTTTGTGTCCTTGTTTAATCAAAGAATGTTTAAAATGAAAAAGAATACTCATTGTAACAGGTGCTTCATCAACCGCCAGAAATTTTTTCCTACTGTTCTACCTGATGGCTATCGTGTTTGCTGTCACCAACTCCTTGTTTTTTTAATTGATTTTAATGCACTGCTGCTTCCTCGCGTGGAACACACATCTTAGCCTGTCAGTCACAGATCTTTGGCAAAATGTCTTACCGTATACTTCACTGCCAAATCTAGCGTACTATATTGTCTGTTTTTCAACACAGGTGATGAAACCACTCTTGAGGCAGGGGTGTAGCAAGGATTTTCAAATTTGTACTCACAGCTCTCAAACTGCTACCCCCCTCCCCAGCCAAGCTACGGCCATTCTGCAGAATTCACGGTTCGCTCTTTTAGTGTCGATGAAGAGGCATTCGCTGTAATGCCTCTTCAGTAATATAATATAGATTCACTCAAACTTGGTTCCTTGAATTGAAAATGAACCTGAAAGTCAGTTCTTTGAAAAATGCAGCATGGTAGTTGGGTAGAGGATTCATGCTTTTGTTTTCTGTAACTAAGGTACAGGTTTTGAGCTTGAGTAAATTACTAACCACCTGCTACCCCTAACTGGGGTGTTTCATTCACACACACACCCCACTTACCTCTTAGTGCAAGAAATATGGACAATGCCTAAAATAAACAGGGACAGATATTAAATAATGCTCTCGTGAACTTAGAAAGTTGCTAGAATAGCAGGATTTGTGCTAGTATGAGAAAATTGCTAGAATAACAGGATTTGTGCTAGTATGAATTTTTCTAAAGGACATGAAGTCTGAAACTCAAATGTGTCATTATTTAGCAACTTCAGCCTTCAATGATTTTCTAGAAAATCACAAAATTTATGGGTAACAGACAAAAAATATGGGGCAAAAATCTGGACATTCTGCAAAATTCAGACAGTTGAGAGGTATGCTACATACCACACACATACACATATGTACCTCTCAACCTCTTAGAGCAACAAACCCATAAATAAAACTGAGGCAAAGGCCCAAAAATAAGGACTTTTTTTTTTAAATATTGCCCTTATAAATTTAGAAAGATAATAGAATAGTAGGTCTTGCATTAGTATGAATTTTCTGAAGGGTATGAAATCTGAAACTCCAATGTCTGCCATTATTTTCTAACTTCAGTCTTTAATGATTTGCCACTAATTTGCCAGAAAACTGCAATTTTATGAAAAACGGACCAAAAATGTGATGCAAAAATATAAAATTGCCAGACAATACAGCTGGGAACCTGTCAAAGAAGGGACACCATTTTAATATGAACACTGTTAACTTGAGCAGCTGACAAAATTAGAGAATCTACATGCATTTCTGAAATAAAAGTAATGTATAACTCTGATCATTAGTTATTTATAATTGTAAAGCCTCCACGTTTTCTTCCAAAATTGCTATTTTCTGGAGGGATTATTAGGGGGGAGCAACATTTTGAGCCAAAATTGGGAACAATTGAGAGGTTTGGATATTCCTAATTCTATAAAGCGATTTATTTGCACGTACCTCTCAACCTCTTAATGCAGGAAATCTGGACAAGGCCAAATATATTGGGGGAACATACAAACAGTACTAGAAATTGATCTTGTATAAACTTAAGACAGTTGATAGAATAACAGGTCTTGCTTTAGCATGCATTTTTCTGAAGGTTATGACGTCTGAAACTTAATGTCTGTCATTATTTAGTGACATCATTGCTAAATGATTTGCCAGAAAAGTTTTATTTTGCATTTTACAGCACGAACACCAATAAATATCTGCTAAACAAAGCAATGCAGTCTCACAATGAAACTAGACTTAGCATTAAAACTTCTCTGCGCTTGAAACTCACATTCATTGAAACAGCATTGAAACCCACATTCAAAGAAAATACATTTTGCCAGTGTCAGATAAAGATCAACTTTGTGTTGTTTTCAAATCATAGGCCCCTTGCACATGGAACATACGTGCTCTTTGATACACCTTCCTGATTGTATTAAATTATTTTCCTTGTACAATACAGTATAGTTGTTAGAGAGCATTTTAAATTTATTGTTTTGAACATTTTTCCAGTAAACAATGAAACAAAATGCATGCACCAATAATGACAACAGCCCAATTCAGAACATTTCCATCATAAAAGTCTACTCAAACTTCTGCAGTCCACCAGTATCAGTAAATATGCACAATCTCTGAACTAGTAAAAGCCATCGACACAATTCCACATTAAAGAAATCTGTAACTAATGAAGAGGTTGCTGCTAGCAAACAACTTTATATTTCATTGTTTCATCTTACAAATAAATTGCCTGTTGCCCTTGAGGAATAAATTGCCTATGTTGCATTAAAAAAGTGATACGCTAGTAATATTGCAATAGGGAATGGATGGCAAACTGATAACAAGTTCATAGTTACTACTAGATATCTTCACCTAAAAGGACTACAGCATCCACCCCCCTTTACAACACAGTACAGTATCAGCAATTCAACTACCTACTGTGGGAGAAGAACCCACAACCTTCTGCATCAAAAGCAAGCACACTACCTGTCGTGCTATTAACAATATAAGCAAACTCAGCATAAGCAGCACTAAACTTTAGTTCCCCTGCAGCTCTCAGCTCCTTGTAAAATGTACTCGACACTCAGCTGTATCTCTGAACTTTGCAGCACAAGAAATCTGGAAAAAGACAACATTTATTGGGGGGGGGGGGACAAAAACCCAAAAAACAGGGACACATTTTAAACATTGCTTGTATAATTTTGGAAAGTTGCTAGAATAAAATGCTGTGTTAACACCATGCATGTCTTAAACCCAGAACCATATGCACTGCAGTCCGTGCAACATACCACTATGCTAAATCAGCAGTTTGAAAAACAGGAAGACTGAAACTTAACGGCTATTAGATAACTCTCAAACTCTTAGCACAAAAAACCTGGACAAACAACAAAAATAATAATGGGGGGATACAACTTCAGTTCTCACTTCTCACCACAACTGGGGAATACAACTTCAGTTCTCAAGATAGCTCACAACTGTTAGAAATAAAAATCTGAACAAAGCTCAGAAATGGTGGTGGTTAGGGACTTTAGGCTCTTCTTACCCTGAAGCCATACCTCTCAACCTAGAAACATTCAAAATCTGGACAAAGGCCCATGAAAAATAGGTACAAATCTGTACGTTGATTAACATAAAATGATCATACATACTTGTCAGCCCCACTCACTCCAGTGGAATTGTGGGATACCAACATTCAAAACACAAATTGAAGAGGAGAGAGAGAGACTGGGAAGTGACAGTCTCAGATAAAATAGCTTTGCCTTGGATTCTACTTCTAATGCTGGTCCTCCATATTTTAAATAACTTAAGACATTATATATTACCTCACATTGTCTTATTCTGCCATCCTCTGAAGTAAGAGATCTATAACGCTAATTATTGCCATTTATAAAGTGTAATTCTCCACATATCAGTTTCAGGAGGGCTTAAGAGGGAAAGAGCTAAAATTTGAGTCAAAGTCAAGGACGTTCGTGAAAATCAGGGACAGCTGACAGGCATGGCTTTGGCTGCAAATTGTACAGGCTGTGTAAGTGAGTACCAAAGAGGTTCCAATTCATCCTGAATCGGATTAAGCGGGTAATGGGAGAATGACTACAGCAATGCTTGGAAGTGCAACGGAAATACTTAAAGTCCCAGATATGTAACTCAGACTCTCCTCCTTGAAACACAGCTCTTCAGGAGTACACAAGACAGAAAGGAGTCCCTAAACATTGCAATCAAATTATATACATTTTCTCTATTTAAACTGTGCCTCACCACGTCAGGATATCAAGAACATTGCACAAAGCACTTCTGATTCTTCTGTTCAAAATCCTTGGATATTTATATTAAAAAAAGATCATTACATCTCTCCAATAAAGCAAGGAAGGGTGCACACTAATTGCTTTCAATATTACAAGTAAAATAAACATAAAAATGTGAAAGACCCAGCTCATGAATGATTTAAATATTTCTACTGTTTACATGGAAATCTTTTGCTAACTGTAACCTCTAAACGTATGCTTACTTACAGGCTAAAAGTCATCCCATGTTTCTTATTCTTTACACCAAAACTTCTGTAAACAAATGCAGCATGACATGATGATTTGTCCGTTATGTAAGGTGATAATTGACATCTATTTACTCAGTAACTGTGAACATTCAGTTTACAGTCTTTGACTAGCCTCATGAGTTTTAATAACCTGGAGTTGGACTCTTGTGTTTTAATTTCGTTCAATATTTGAAACATGTCATTTGTGAAACCATTTGGTTGTACTGCAATGCTAAATATATTCATTACAAATTCTATATAAACCCAACAATGATTAATTTGGCCCTTCCTGCCGCCAAAAAGGGGAAACAACCTTGCCGACACACACTAATTTCAACCATATCATCAGTTGGGTAAACCAAATGTCATTCAAGAAAGTCAAACTCTGACTGGTAATTGCTTCACCTATCCTACTTTACAGAAAGTTTTACAGTGATATCCCTACTTGTTTCTCCCTGAGAGAGAGAGAGAGAGAGAGAGAGTAATTGTACCCCCTTATCCACAAGATACAGAGATTGAATGCTCATAGAACCCAGATGGGATCCTCTTCCAGGCTGTGCAACGTTAACGCTGTTCACACTTCCTGAATTCCTGTGGGTACAAGTCCCTTCACACTGGTCAGATAAATAAATGGTAAGATACATACTCGCTGACCTGTGCAGGTCTCCAGGGACATACCCACCTGCTGATCCTCCTAAGCCAAAGGTGTGCACAGGGTCAGTAGCCAGTCACCAGGTAGCGGGTCAAGAGACTGAAAAGAAGCAGCTGTGATCTTGTCATCACACTTAGGGAAATGATCGGCATATAAGGGACACTATAGTACTTGAAGCTGCCTCAGACAGATCAAAACACCAGCACCTGACCTCCTATTTTGAGACATTGCAGCTGAACTAATCTACAGTCCCACCCACTGTATCATGTTTCATTAGAAGTTTACATCTGTCCCATTCAGACCTGTAGCACAAAATTCAATGATTCTGTGTTCCGTGCAGCCTTTCAGGGAGTAACATGACTTCATTGCTTTAAGATACACTTATAATTGTTTTGTGATAAGGATAATGTGAATTTACACTGATTGTGTATGTTATTAATTTGCATGGCTATGGTATACGCAGTCCTTAACAGTGCCTGGGAACAACTGCAGCAAAATGTCTTGATGTGCCATTGCAAAGTAGTTTGGCACACTTTTTTTTCTTTTTACTCTATGTTATATTTATTTATTTATGTAGCTCACATTGCAGTCATGATCAGTAATTGTAATAGAGCAGTAACATGTAAGACGCGATATCGGCATTTACAAAAGAAATGCCTTGTAATTGCCGGTATGCAATGCTGGTTACGGTTTGCATTAAACAGCTGAATTTTCAATCCCGGTTGTACAATTTGCCCTCATACAATGAATCCTAATTATAATTGTTCCTTAGTAACTTAATAAGTATATTAAATAAGACAAAAAAGTTGTGATTTCCTGCATTTCTTTTTCTTTAAGCTTGTACACACAATATCAAATCTTTCTGCTAATTTCCAAGCATTTATGCAAACAGTCTGCGTACTTGGGCCACATTAATTACTTTTATTAATTTTATTCAAAGTATTGCTGCTGGTATTAAAGCCCTGCCCACACCTGTTTTGTGTTACTTATTGATTTAATCTGTGGGTGGACTGACTAACCAATGCAAGCAAATATCTTTTTAGATGAGAGGGTTGAAGGATGGTAGCAGCAAAAGCAAATAGATACTGTGGAACTAGCACATTTGAAATGGCCCGAGAGTTTTAACGGTGTCTAGGTCTTGTCTGTCACTTCACCTTCGGAGGAACTTTTGCATAGTTTAATTGGTTCAAATCGGAGGCATTCATTTGTGAAACCCTAGACTATTTAGGGTTGAAGTAGACTCCTAGAATGGTGGCACATAAAACAAAAAACGAACAATAACTTCTCTTCCTCTTTAAATAAGTACAGCTGCGAGTTGTGGCCAGACCTGTAACCATAAACAAAATCGCGATTTGAAGGGGCCACATGGGGAATCCTCGGAACCCCATTATTTTACACTCAAAACCGGAAAACTCAGAGGAATTTGGTATGGTTGAGAGGTATGCCTGAAGCAAAGGTACAGGGTTTGAGCCTAAACACCTGGTGTGTTATGTGGGGGCATACATACATGCACACACACACACACACACACACACACACACACACACACACACACACACACACACACACACACACACACACACACACACACACACACACTTTCCTGCTCTGTTTCACACATACTCTCCTTACCTGATTGCTCCATACTTTCCTGATCCGTTTCCCGCTCACACTCTTATCAGTTAACAACTGCGCCATTCCTGATCCATTTCCCGCTTGCAGCCAGCCGGACATGATGTCAGCTCCCATTTGCCTTCACCACAACACCCAGTAAGCATCCTTAAAGAGCCAAAGCTTTTTTTTTTTTTTTTTTTTTTTTTTTTTTTAGTTAAAAAGCTACTACACCCAGCAAGCATCCTTAAAGAGCCAACGTTTTTTTTTTTTTGTTTTTTTTTTTTTGTTAGTTAAAAAGCTACCCCCCTTCTAAATAAGTTGTACTGAAATCAGTACAGTGCGTATGCCTCCCGACGTCCCTGTCTTGAGGTGATGTCTTTAATATTTTCTGTAATTGGAGCTATGTTGGGTTCTGCTGTTATATGCTCACTCCTTGTCCTGTGTCAGTGTGCACCCTAGCAACTTTGTCAGTCGGTTCATTTTCATCACCTGTAGCTTATTCACCTGTTCAACCTATACTGGGCCAGGGGTCTTTACCATAAAGTAGTAAAAGTTGCACCCCTGTGTTGTACACCTTAACGTTCATATAATTTGCCTTTCTTCTGTCATTGCCTACACCAGGTAATGCCGCCTATAGCACTATCTGCTGTGGCCTGCTGTGGCTATAGCTTTGACATCTTCAAAAGACCCTTATCCTGAACCACCCAGCCCTGATACTTGATGCAGTTTACCTGTTGCACCATATAACCTCCTATCTGTATTCACAAATTCATATTACCTGCAATTACCTTCCATTACTGCCAATGTTACTAGAAATTAACAGTGCACTCTGCTGTCCTTTGCTGAAGTTCAAGCTCAGTCTGCCTGTACTGTCATATTGTCTGTTTACAGCAGCTTGGTTGATCTGTCCCCTGCAACCTGATGGCTATTGCCCATGACCAGTATGAGTAGCAGCAGGAACAGCGGTTGCTTGGGACACTGTCATAAGCATTTATGCAAATTAAAGAATGGCCATTTGGAGTCTGTCCTACTTTCCAGCATCATTTCAAGTATGTGTATCACTGCAAACATTGTGCCATTCAAGCTTCAGCCTTATCTGAATAAGAATTTGTTAATCTCCCATCGCACAATCACCCTCTCCAGTAGTGGCATGCAATGTAGTCATAGTTTGATGCCTTTAACTCACACGGTTGTGGGAGTCACCTTAGCTTTTGTCCACTGTACTTTATTGGCTAGTTATGGCTCTTGCTATGGGCCAGCTGTTTCACTTGGGGATTAATTTGGAGTCATGAATTATACCCTACTGCATTCTCCATACTAGGAATAAGTCTAGCTGTGTTTGTTAATTATGGCTTGGCTCCTTACAAGGCATTTGGCATACAAAAGTATGGAATGGCTTCACTTTCCTGTTGAGCCACCCATGTGTACTCAGGCAGTAATCAAATCCTGTTCAGTGTGCCCTGATAATGGCAGTAAAGCCATCCATTATAGATAGTCATGTTCTGATGCTTTCTCCAGTAGGTCCTGCAACAGATGTCTGCACTCTTTTCCTCACTTTCAAACACCCTGATGTGATGCAGAGTCTGACATTCTGAATACTGTCATATCATTACACTGCAGTCTGCCATGATTGAGTCACAATTGGTGATGTCCCTCACTGCTTTCGGAAGAGCACTCACCATAATTCATACATTGCAGCCATGTCCTCCACCAGAGTAGTATAGTATGGATCTCAAATCACTATAAGCAGGAATATGTCTTAGACTAGATAATGTAATGCAGTCAGGAAGGTGTCAGAAGTAATACATATGGCTGGCAGGCTCAAAAAGGTGCAACAAGTATGTACATGTTCAGTGAACAGCCCGCAGGTACAATCTGCTACTGTCAGATGGATTTTGGATGACTGGTTTGCCCACAGTTTCAAATTGGGACTTTGAGCATGTCAATGTAATGCACATAGTCTGTCATGTGCAAGACTGTACTTGGTTAGCAATTTTAATTGTGAGCAAACTTTTTAACCTGTTTATCTAGGTAAATGAGAGCAGTATACACAGAAGTACATGTTGTATGGTAACTGGGGAGCAATAGTTTAACTTGCGGACACAGACAAAGAGGTAGCTATTGTGTGTGGGAGCTGGTTTGGATACATAGCTTGCATATAAGTAACAGCCAGTGATGCGTTTAAGTGCCTGTAGCAAGCAATACTAGCCCGATTTGCAGTTATAAAAACAGTGACACCGGTGTCCTGGGAAATGTATTGTTAACAGCCAGATGAGGAATTCGTACTTCCTGGTAATGCAATGTTTAATTTTAGCTTGTGTTCAGTGTAACATCAATTGATTGACGATAACTTAACTGAGTAGTGACAATATTTGTTGGTGTTGTGTGAATGTTGAAACAGTATGTAGATGTCTGGACTTGCTATGTTTCTTGCAGCTGCAGATTCAAAGTATTGCTGTAGTGGTAATGAATAGTCTGAGTATGGTGCTTGACTCCAGCTGGTGATAGTGGAAGGCTGATTACCTGCAGGTGTGTTCTGAGAGTTTTGAGATGACTGTGGCGAGGGCTGCAGCTGCAAGTAGCGTTGTGGTGTGAATGGACCTCTGTGATGCTGGCTACCGTGAAGTGGTACAGAGGCTTATCACAATGGTGCAATGTTGGTGAAGAACATTTGCACTTTGTAACCAAAGGCCAGCTTGTGTGGATACCTACAGAGTGGGTAATTATTGGTCTGCATGGATTGGTGCATAATTTAAAAGTTGAGTAATGTTTGTGAAAGTTCTCTTAACTTTTTATGACCAGGAATGAGTGACAGCTTGAGGAGACTGACCCGGAAAGTGGCGAGCTTTTCCACATTTTAAGAATGGATGACTGATGCTAACTAACTGATGTATTGGACGAGCTAGAAACACTTGGTCATGTCCTGAAAAGAATGACTACAACTCTGGCACCTGCGAAGGATTAGGTTGTGGAGTCAACATGGGATGAAGGTAAGAGTATCTTTTCTATATCAGTCGATTCAAGCAAAGTAGTTGAGTGGAACTGTTTTAACGTCTCAATGTTATGAGCTATTCTCCATGCAGGACTTTAATTTCACTGTAATGTAGCCAGTAGAGCGGATGGATGCATGGTAAGTAGCAAATGTGATATAAATTGTAGCAAGGAACTGAGGCGGACTACGATACAATTTATTTGCAATTGTGTGTGTCTAAAAATATTTGGCTCTACTTATGAACCCTTCTACAGCACTTTCGTGATGGTGGTGCTGCTGTAGCATTGTCCATGACAGCCAAACTTTGTCCAGTTCGATTCTCTGGGTAAAAGCGTCAGTCCGTGTAGGGGAGACAAGTGTGAAGAAGGCGTACCTTTGTTGAAGGTTGTATCGAGGGCTAACCAACCTCGCCACATAAAAATCTTCGGAGACCGGAGTTCCGATGTGGCAATGCCTAACGAGAAAAAGCGGAGAAGACCCAACTTATCTGTAACCATATTTCAAGATGTAATGTTCAAGGTTGAATGACTGAGATATTGAGCTTGAGGTACCACTAACTGAGAAGGAACTTATGAAGTCAGGATTGGGAAGGAACTTGTGAAGTCGCATGGTCAGTATGCAGGCCAGTAACAGTAACAATATTAAAACACAACAGGACAATGGTATGAGTTGACCAAAAGGTAAGGGAGTTTATCCTTCTAAAGTAGTATGCTTTACTTGGTTTCTAGGAAAAAGTGTTTGTAGATGCAGGTTCAGAGGCTAAATGTTAATCTTCAAAATGTCATTCAAGGTTTGTGACAGTGTTTCTATTGATGAAATGTAAGCATGGTGATTATAAAGCCAATGGTTGGCGGTGTATTACACTCGTTACAAGATCTGTGTGTTGCCAAACAATCCAATAAGTAGGTTGATTTATGTAGGCAGCACTGTGTTAAAACATATTTGGTATAGTGATAAAGTATGACACCACAGATTGCTTGTAGCAACAAAAAAAATAAGTTGGTGAGCAACAGTTTTGTATAGGTATTTGCCAGCTGGTTGAAGGGTTGGTACGGGTTGCAAGTACATAGTCCCATGCTTTGGTGAACCATGTTAAGGTGCGTGAAAATGAATGGACAGAACTAGGCTGGCAAATGTTTAGAGGCCTGTGACACTATAGTAATGTAAAGGAACTTTCCATGACAGGTAACAGTGAATAAGTATTGCATTTTGTCTGAGATAGTAAAGTCTGGACAAAGTCGGTGCATGCAGTGGCCTCTGTATGATGGGTATTTATCTTGATGGCCTTTTACTAAGCATTCTTGACAATAACTGACCTGGAAGCATCAGACAGCACCCACAATGGTGAATGGGATGTTACAAGAGGAAAGGGTAAAGGTACAGCAGTACTTGACAGACTTGCTAAGCTGATGTGCTGGGTATATTGTTAAGGAGAAATGTACAGAGTAGGCATAGCTAATTTGTTATAATGAATGGGAGGAAACATAAATGTGTAGTGACACACTGAATGCTGACTGGTAAGCTGAGGTGTAACAGTATTGACAAGTGCCTAATTTAGTATTGGGATTGTGGTTCTTTAATATGCATTTGTCCTCGCAGACTATATACTTTATGTCCACATGCAGTGTTTTAATTACAAGTAATTAAGGAATTTACAGTAGAGCAAAAATGTGAAGACCTGCATTGCAATACTGCTGTGGTTTTTTTACTCACAGTGGGACATTTGTTTTAGCTACACCGCAGGCTGTCAAATTACTATCCATGCTCAATAGCACTTCATGAGGCACTGTTTTGCAAGCATTTTGATCTCACATTCTCATGCCTTCCTGTTGACTGTAGGTACCAAACATTTTGACTGCTGCAGTGAAGAAAAATCGGACAGTTCTAGGACATTACACTTTTGCATTAATCAGTACACACCATGTTACTTTCAGGTTTTTAAAATGCTCACTGCTGCACCAAAATGTAATTGAAGTTAATTTGTCCACAGCAGTATTGCAATGCAGGTCTTCACATTTTTGCTCTACTGTAAACAAGATTTCACTACTGCCCGAGTACACATGGGTGTCTCAACAGGAAGGAGAAGCCATTCCACATTTTTGTATGCCACATGCCTTGAAAGGAGCCAAGCCATGATTTACAAATGCAGCTAGACTTATTCCTCGTATGGAGGAGGCACTAGGGTAGAATTCATGACTCCAAACTCATCTGCAAGTAAAAAAGCCGGCCCACAGCTTGACCATAACTTGCACAATACACATACAGTGCACAAAATCCAAAGTTGACACCTACAACTGTGGGAGTTAAAGGTGATCAAAGTCGAATACATTGCATGCCACTACTGGAGAGGAGTGATTGTCAAGATGGGAGATCAACAAATATTTTTTAGATAAGGATGAAGCATGACTGGCACAATGTTTGCAGTGATACACATACTTACGGGGCAGACGAAGCTGGAAAGTAGGACAGACTCAAATGTGCATTCTTTAACTTGCAGTACTTATGACAGTGTCCCAAGCAACCACTGTTCCCCGCTGCAGCTAATACTGGTCATGGACAATAGCCATCAGGTTGCAGGGGACAGATCAACCAAAAGGCTACTGTAACCAGACAATATGACAGTACAGGCAGACTGAAGCTTGAACTTCAGCAAAGGACAGCATAATGCATCTGTTAATTTCTAGCAACATTGGAAAAGCGTGTCGAAGGTAATTGCAGGTAATATGATCTTGTGAATACAGATAGGTTATATATGGCACAACAGGTAACCATCATTGGGGGGAGCAAAAGGGCGGGTAAAAATTTCCCCGGAAAAAAGGGGTCTTTTTTTGAAAAGATGTCAAAGGGCTATAAACCAGGG